>NC_092209.1:6513007-6523215 GCF_043381705.1 Parasteatoda tepidariorum
GTTCAATTTAAAAGTTCTATAGAACTCTCTACCTATGACACACTTCGCATGCTTTCACCATTAGCGTGTGGAGAGACATAGGAGAAGGAAGTACGTTAGTTTCAGTCTTGATTTTTAAATAGATAAAAATCATTTAAGTTAGGGAACTGAAAAAACTACATTAAACATAATTCTAAAAGAAAGCGCCTTGGAGATTTTAAAAAATATTTTTAACAATTAAATACGAAAAGGGAAAATATAATAGTAGTTTAATCAAGATAGATGGGGAAAATTTGGCGCCCATATAATGTTAATTTCTTTTTTTGTGTATTTCGCCATGAAACCTCTTAAGCAAATTAAAAAACATTTTTTACGCTGATAATAATTTTTTAGTTTATTTAATAATGCTCGGGCGGAACATTTAGAGCTGTAAACTGTATGGATGGTGTTTTCTACACTATAGTGAACGCTGCAAGCTCGATACCGCCTAAATTTCCCGGTTACTGTTCCCGTTGTATTTTAAAGCCATTTGGCATCATTGTGTTTTGAGATTCTTGCAAACGACGTATTTGATTACTTATTACTTGTGTTTACAATGCTAAAAGTGTTAACACTAACGTAAGATGGTGCACAGCTTGCAACAAGAACAAACAGTAATAAACAAATGGAAAGAGGCCAAATCAGGACTACCAAACAGCGAGTTATTCAAAATCTAGCAACCATGCCACCTTTTTTAACAATATATCTGTAAATAACTAAAACAAATTTTCCCTTTAAACTCACCAGAATTACTTAATAACATTAATATCTTATGAAATACGGCAGATTTGAGCTTAGATATCATCAAATTTACTTATTTTGATGAAAACAAAATTATGTGTTTGAAAATATCGCCTTGCAGAATAACATGTAGTAAGCAGTTGCAGACTTTTTAACCAGAACTAGAGCAGGTATGAGCTCGAGATTGTTATTGTTTACATTTATATTGAAAACACCATCCATATAAATTTACAGCATTTTTAACTTCTGTAATTTTAAATTACAAAATGAGTCACGTAAAGAGAGAGAGAGAGAGTACGAATTTCAGAAAAAAGCGCATATCTTAACTTAATAAATATTTTCCATCATTATTAACAAAAAACTAGGCAAAAAAAGTGAAATTAACATGAAGAGACTCTTTTTTGATCGCTGTTTGACTTAACTATTGGGACCCTATTAGGTTGCGGCTACCCTATTAATTTTATGATCAATAATCTGATGTAAAAGGGTTTATTTTCTTTATTCGAGTTAATTAAAAAAAAACGGACCATTCTGAGTGACTTTTGATTTAAACGATCAGATCTTCACGCTCTAGGACTCAATTTTAATGGTTTGAGGGGGAGACCTCAAATATGCTGATTAATTTGAGCAAACGATATTTTAAGTCAAGAAATCAGATACAAAGGCGTACTTTCTCTGAATAAACATACCTTTTTTTCGACGGATTTGGACTTCTAACCTCCAAAATATAGCCGCAATCTGGGAAATAGGGTCCCCATAGTTTGGTCAGGAGAGCACTCCAAAGTTTAGACCTCTTAAAGTTAATTTTATTTTTCGCTATATCTTAAGAAATTTTGAACCGCATTGGAAAATTTTTTATACACAATTATAAAATTTGTTCTTCCAAAGATAAATCCATGCAAAAAATAACTCATAAAAATATTTTTTATTATTTTATTTAATAAGGGTCGAAGATATTTTGAATTGTAAGGTATGAAATTTTTTGTATCATTTTGAAGAATGTAATTTTACATGGCAAAATTCGCGATCGCAACACTCGAATACGCCATCTGGGGAGAGACCGGTTTCATGCCTTTAGCCCTTCTCCCTTCCCTCTCCTCCTCCTTTCAGTTGTATAGGAATGTACTACGATAATTTCCGTTTTCTTAATATTTTTCCCTTTTACTTAATAAAAATATTTTTTTAAATTTCTATGATACTTTTCTTTAGAACTATGTTTAATGCAGTTTTCAGTTCCATATAGTTTTTTAAGTTAAAAAATTTTAATCTATGTGAAAATCAAGAGAGAAACTAANTGATTATTTACAATGTTAACATTCATTTTAGTAGAATGGGTAGACTCGCCCCATACGAGAGATTTGTCAGCAGTTCTATAAAAATATACAGTAACAGCGTAACTGTTAATATTTTCTAAAATCGATTTCACAGTTCTAAAGAGGGATAAATAGCGATTCCGAAACACCTATTAAAAGCTCTTTTTCTTTAATATTTACAAAAGTTTGACCATTTGAAAGTTGGCAAACTGAAAAAATGGGTAGACGGTATTTAAAATTAAGATTGAGTTCTAAAACGTGAAGATCCGATACTTAGGCATCAAGATACGTAAAAATCTGATCATTAAAACAAAAGTTATTCCAGATGATATTTAGGTTCGCGTCACCAGCATCCCTCAGCAATATAAAATACGTAACAATT
Organism: Parasteatoda tepidariorum; assembly: GCF_043381705.1. Classification (NCBI taxonomy): domain Eukaryota; kingdom Metazoa; phylum Arthropoda; class Arachnida; order Araneae; family Theridiidae; genus Parasteatoda; species Parasteatoda tepidariorum. The sequence goes on from NC_092209.1 coordinate 6,515,462, forward strand.
TCACCGGTAATAGAATGAAAACATACCACCAAGTAACATTTTTATTGCATTTTATTGAAATTTGGATTTTTTTTTACTAATCATAATTTTCTTTTATTTTACACGGTGAGTATACACGTCATACGCACCGCAACTGAGTTTTTTACCCATCAAACACAATTAACTGGTTAAAAAAGTTTCTGATTTGAAAGTGAAATCATCGTGATACTCATATCTTTTGATTAAGAATCATATCATGAACAATGATAATGATAAGTTACAATAAGATAAAGTAAAAATTTTCAATATCGATAAATTATTCTTTGAAAGTTTTCTATCCGAATTGAAATTGTCTTATACGAAAAACACCTCTTTTTTCCCCCCATGAATTAATGCTATAATGTTTCGATAAATCTTTACATTAACGTCAAAAACAGAACATTTTCCTGAATTTCCAACCACTTTATAGTAAGTTTCAAATTTTTATTTATTTAATTATTTTTAAAATTATTCTTGTGACAATAAGATTTTTTCTGGTATCATAAGGTGGATAAATGACCTCAGCGGCACTTTAGTAGATTTGAGAAAATTAGCTAAGTTTATACATAGACAGCGGAGATTAAGTAGTATGCCAGTTGCCTTTATTTCTAAATCGTTTTATTCCAGTTGGGACATTCGCTATCGTGGAGTCTAATTTGCTGTCAAAAGACTGGTATTCTAATGTTATTCACTTTGCTAGATGAACTTGAATCGTTCTTTTACTCTAAAAACACTCAGAGACTGTCACTTGGATTCATTATCCCCTGAGATATTCGAAATGAAAAGACTTATCAAAATATATAAATGTATAGGATACCACAATAAGCATTACATATTTCCTAGCTTTTAATATTTCTTCAATGTCTTATATTTATTTTTTTAATCATTCATGATCGAATTTTAATTAAATTAATTTTCTATTTCATTTTTGTTATATTTTATGAAAAGTTAATGAAAATATTTTATTCTTTTCTTAATAATCAATGCCACGGCTAACTTTCGAGTTCAATACAAATGTGAAACTCATTCATTCACTGTCGCGACTCAATTGAAAACAAAATCTATTTACAATTCGTTATTTCTTATCGCAAAAATGTCTCAGTTACATGGTTATACTAATTCTCACAATCTTTTTGACTATTGGCTTTCGCCGCCAAATTATTTTCAAATTTAATATTGATTATGGGGGATTGGCTTTATTTTTGACTATGTTATCTTTCGATAAATCGCCAATCGTGGATCTCTTCCCATGCTCCTAACTGTCAGTTGGGAACAATTTTCTTACTTTTAATTTCGAATTATTGGTGATCAGACTGGGGGACCTTTCAGTCCCAACCGCTGAATTCATATCCTTACAGAAATTCTCAATGATTCTCTTGAGAGACTTTCTTTTCATTACTTTATAATTTTGGAATGTGGCCATGTTCATTTTAATGAAATTTACATAATAAGTCAATATTTCCAAAACTATGTTATTTATTTTTCTAGGATAAATATCCCTCCTTTCTAACAAAATTCAGATATATCTCACACTGCCAAAAATTGTACTTTAATTCTACAAAGAAACTACATCCAACATACTGTTAAATTTCATTATGGAACTAAACTACTATAAAAGTACAGTTAATGAAGAACTTTCCCTGTTAAATCTCTTTTTTCTTTCTTAAAAAATGCCACGTATAACCTTTATTCGGTCAGCATCGAATTGTGTTTTGGTAAATGAATTTTGCTTACTGTTGAAAAGACACCTATCCAGAAATCTTTTGGCTATCCCACACACAGGATAGCCATATGTAAAGTAAATATGCTTATATCCCGAACTAGCTACTATTAGACTAGGGTAGTTCAATTTAAAAGTTCTATTTTTGCTATGAGAGGATATAATGGCGTTATAATGTTATATTTGGGGATGTAAGAGCAATAACAAGTATGAAAAGTTTTTATATGGATTTTTTTCGAAGTTCAAGGAAAATAAAAGAGCCATAGTTTAAGTGCTTTACATTTGAAGCAATGCGATAATTTTAAACTATATGTATAATCTTGGCGTGAAGAATTATCTGAGCCTTATAACAGACGAATAACTTAAATATTTTAAAAAAGGATAGCAAAACCATTTCATTTATTGGTAATATTTGCTAGCTCTTACTTTTGCTCAAAGTACGTCGATTTTTTCAACCTTTAAAACTTTTGAAATTCAGACGTTAATGATTAAAACTTCCCCCGTCATTTTTTTTTTACGTGTATTCGATTCATCATTATGCGTTGTTCATAGCACTTACTAACCCAAAGTTTATGGTTAGTAAATTTTTTATTAAGAGTTAAAGATCTTGTATGACTCAGTGGATTAAGTAGTTTTTAAAATGTAATAAAAGAATTTTAATTTTAAAAATGGTAGACTAGGCGATTTTAATAGTTTCATGTACTGCAGAGTTGCCACGGTCAACTGAAAATACATGAATACATAAAATTCGAAATTTTGTTAAAACTAATAAACTAGCAAATTTTATAGTATATTTTTTCAATTTACAATTGATAGTGAATGCAATATAAACCGATTTAAATTTAGGGTGTGGAGTATCTAGCCCGCGGGCTTATCTGCTCTTTCATAGATATTCAATGAGAATAAGGGAAGGGGGGGGGAGAAGATTACGTAAATAAATTAACAATAAGATGATAATATTAAACATGATAAGATAATAAAAATTACACAGTGTTCGCAGGCACCTGGAAAAATTTAATAACTGGTATCAATTTTGTTATGAAGAAGCAGAACATACTACAAATTATACATTAAAATAACTAAATAAACTGATAAAAATAAACTAAAATAACTGATAAAATACATTAAAAATTTCATACTTTCTTCGGATCGATATAAATTTACTTAAAAAAAAAAAGCATTCTGGTCGCTACAAACATAATAATAAAATAAAATTTATATTAATACTACTACCACTTTTTAAATTTGTTTTTTTTTTCCAATTGCGTATGAATTTCGTTACACTAAGCGGATATAATTACAACGGATGATTTTGTTTTACGTATATGAATAATGTAAAATGTAAGTGATAGTGATTGATACAATTGATAGACAAGAGATTATAAGTGAAGAAAAATGAATTGAGTTTCTACCACTTTTTCCAATTTTAGTCACTCGTGGCAGTCCCGGCACTGTGATAATTTATAATCTAATTCCTTATCTGGGACAACATTTAGATTCAAAATATCATTGTTATTATTTTATTTATTCATTTTTATTCATTTATTTATTATTATTTTAATTTTATTGTGTAAAAACTTCAAATTTGATTTTATGAAGCTGTAATCGAAGTTTTCTGAACCTTTCAATTTAGTCTTGAGAAAATTTAGTTCTACTTTTTCCAGGGTGAAAAATTTTTTTGTTGCAAGCAGTGGTGTAGTTTTAATGTATGTTAGAGGTGGGTTATATATACTATATCATACCCTCCAACTTATGAGGATTTTAAAAATAATTCTTTCTAGTGGTAGCGAACCAAAGTAGAAATTTATAAAGCAAATGGATCTCTCATAAAACTTTTATTAGAACTTAAGAATCTAGCCATATGGCCTGCACTTTTATAAGTAATAGTGGACAAGTTACGCTAAAATTAATTTTTTTTAAATATTAAGACATTNAAAACGAGGATTGCCTCAGGCACACATTCTAATTTGGCTTATTGAAAAAAAAAACCACCTTGCCAAACTGATCAGATATCAGCAGAAATTCTTGATATCACCATAGATCCAGTCTTATTTCAGATCATTGTCCAAAATATGTTTCATGCTCCGTGTGCATCACCATAAATGTCTGTTTGAAAATGCACTAATGATATCCTGGAGAATTAACTGCTGAGACTATCACTGGTTTTTTTTCACCATTAAATAAAATTTGCATTTCAAATCATAATCGCAAATGTCATTTACACACTTAAATACAAAATTCAAATTCAAATTGAAAGCGTTGCAACGCACGCAGGGTACAGCTAGTATCTCATAAAATAAAATACAATTAAAATTTAAAGCTTTCGTAGTTTGTGGTAATTTCGGCAATATTTTAAAAGCCTCAATGCTAGAAAGCTGGAACAAAGTAGAATGAAATAATGAGCTTTGAATAATTTTCTTGCTGTGGTGGGGAAAATAGCTTTAAATCACATTTACAAAATGAAGAAAGAGATAAATTAACTACCACTAGAAGAAATTTAACAGAAAAGCATCGAAAATTGGCATCCCTGCATACGTATACACGTATCTGTTTCTTTGAAAGCAACACTAAAAACAAAAACATATAACCTTAAAGTATCGCAGAATAAACTGAAATACATTGCATAATAAACTGAAATGAATCGCATAACGTATCGCATAATAAACTAATCTCCTTCTTTCTACCACTCCTTATGTATCAGAGATGTAGGGGGATTTCCTCTCTGTGTAACGTAAATGCAAGTTAGTTCCATCAAAAAGTCCTCCACGACGGCAAATTTCTTCCAATACTTGATCCAGGAGTTCCCTTGTCTTCTGAATCATGTTCAAAATTACAAGGCTACGGAATTAAACATTGGTAGACGTAAACACAAAATTGGGTTGGCTGTTCAATGACGGTTATGAAATAAAATTTTTAGTTTAAATATTGTTTGAAACACACTTAATCAAGGGTTGTTATCATTTTTATTTTCTTAATTTTATTTATTTATTTATTTGCGTAACGACCCCCAAGAATCAATTATAAAGAGGGGTGTCAAAATGGGAGGTCACTATGACAAAAATAAAAAGTTTTTTTTTCACTATTCAGCAAATTTTGCTTTGCCATTCCGTACATTTACGAAAATTCATTTTCCCTTATTTTAATTAAAAAAACACAAATTAAATTACGATCAACGGTTAGATTTAAAGAAAATAAACTTTCTTTAAATTTCTAATTTATTTGGAGTAATTAAAACTTGAAGCTCTGAAAATTGGAGAGTAACAAATAGCAGAGGGCGTCGCCTTTAATTTAATTATAAAATGTAAAAATCTATCAAGACGCAAACATAGAGGAATCAAATAAAATTAGCAAGAAAAGCTAGCTGGGAGATAACATCCCGCAATGTAAAATACATGGTTCCCAGTAGACCACCGAAGTCACGCATCACTGGCTGCAGTCAGTAAGCGGGTGATTGACTACTTTGTTCAGCCTACTTAGGGTCGGAGAGTGCGTGGTATCGGTCCTCGTTAAACTGTTCTACCATAAAGTGCTCGACTTCCCGTGCAGGTCAATAGCCCAATGTGCAGCTCTAGTGCGACGTAAATAAAGTATCTACGTACCGCTCTGAAATAACTGCGTCAGAAAGTTCGGGGACTAGTGAGCGAGAAGCGGAGCCCTCTAGTCATTATGAAAGAAAACATTAAGAACTTGACGCTGATAGAAATTATATACGTGTCTTTTAAATTAGCGTGAAATTAAATTAGCTTTTAAATGAACCTTAAAGTCATGTTTACTAGATCCGTATCTACTTTATTATTGTTCATTTTTTAAATTCAAAATACAAATATATTTTAAAGTATTTTAAAGAGTTCAGTAAACTCTTTATATATAATTGCTTTTTTATTCATTTTTTTTCTTTCTTTTCATTCTTCTTTTTCTTTTATTTTTTTTAAGTATTGAAACTATGTTTTTTATTTTAAAGCAGGATTCTCTTTCTCTCTATTTTATTTCTATCCGGCATTTGACGAGATTAAGGGATTACTGATTTATTTGGTTCTTGTGGTAGTGAACAATTACTAGCTCATCTTAAATGCGAATCAATTGATTTCTTTTTTTTTAATGTTTTTTTTTATAAAATGGTTCATTATTTATTGATTAGAATACAAGTAAGGTATTCTTGCAACAGCTGTGCTGTTTTATTATTCTTATTTCTTTCAGAGTGCTCATAACTGAAATTCAGTTTTCAATAGAAGCCTCAACAACTCAACTCCACTTAAGCATGAAAAGAGGCAATCGATGCTTCCGCCAAATATTTTGTAAACCGAACTAAGACTATCTTTCCCAGGATCCCACTGAAATTGTTTAGATATGGCAGATGATAAGAACGAAATTCATGTTCCCGAAGAGTTGGAAAATATGCTGCTTCATTTTACCACAAGCGTTTTGGAGGAACAGCCTGATGACATCATCGATTACGCAGCATCGTATTTCTCTCGACTCAAGCGTGAGAGATCGGACCAAGGTATCAGCAAAATGCTCGGCAGAAGAGGTAGGCGACGCACGGCCGTTATCGGCGAAGTTGTAAACCCAGAAGAATGCGACTCCGAAGTCAAAATCTATCCTAAATCTAAAGAGCAGAAGGAAAGGATCAAAAATCTCATCGAAGACGTGTTTCTTTTTAAACACCTGACCAAAGAGAACCTGGACGCCATTATTGATGCCATGATACCGTCTGAGGTGAAGAGTGGACAAATTATCATTAAACAGAATGACGATGCCGATTTTTTCTATGTCATTGATAAAGGCGAGTTCGATGCCATCATTGAAGAAGAGGGTCGGCAGGAAGTGGTCATGAAGTACAAAGACAGCGGGAGTTTTGGCGAGTTGGCGTTGCTTCATAACCAGCCGAGAGCGGCTACCATAAAAGCTGTAACAGATGGCATGTTGTGGGCGGTCAGTAGAGCTACTTTTACGAAACTTGTCGTCAAAACTGCTTACGAAAAGCGAAAGAGGTATATGGAGCTTCTCGATAAAGTGCCAGAATTGCAACCGCTTATAGATTATGAAAAAATGCAAGTTTGTGATGCATTGATTTCAGTTTACCTGAGGAAAGGTGAAGTGTTATTTAAGGAAGGGGATAGAGGAGATGGCATGTATTTCGTTGAAAAAGGAGCCATTACCATAAATAAAGAAGTCAAAGGCGGTGAGGCGCAATTGGCGCTACTGAAACCTGGAGATTACTTCGGAGGTAATGTAGTAAATTCTCTTTTGCTGGTTTTGCATGTCTAAAAGTTGAGTTGAACAAAACATCAATATCAAAAACAAAAATAAATCAATGAAAAAAAACTTTAAAAAAAAGCAGTAAAATTTCTAAATAGAGACACTATGGATGGTGTTTTCAATAGAAATGCAAACAATAACAATCTCGAGCTCGGGACCTACTCTAGTTCCGGTTAAAAAGTTTGCAGCTGCTTACTACATGTTATTCTGATAGGCGATGTTTTCAAACGGATAATTTTGTTTTCAATAAAAGAAATAAATTAGATAATTTCTGAGCTCAAATCTGCCGTCTTTCATAAGATATTAATGTTATTATGTAATTCTGGGGAGTTTGGAGTGAAAATGTGTTTTAGTTATTTTGTTATTTATTATTAAGGGGTCACAGTACCTAAAAAATGACAAAAATACCAAATTTTTTTTTATTACTTATAATAAAACTTCAAAGTATTTCAAATGTACAGAAAAAAATTCATCTCTCTATCTACATTTTTAAAAAAGTTATGAATGATTTTAAATTGTTCTAATACAGAAACTTGCCCAGCAGTCTGACTTTAAAGTGCTTTTTCGCATAGATGATAATTTTGTGTCTTAATCTTAATTAAATCCCTAAGGATTTTTTTCTATTTAAGATAAAGCTTTGAAGTAAACTTTTTTATCTTGAGTATAATACACTTATTTAAACTGTGCATGGAATAAGCATTTTATGAGGTATTACAATTTTTACGGCATGTTATATATACCTAACAGGAATTTTTAC
>NC_092209.1:6523290-6526726 GCF_043381705.1 Parasteatoda tepidariorum
TATTGGCGATCGAAATGGGCTGCAGGTGGCGTAGAGCAGAACTCTTTACCTATGGCAACACTTCACATGCTTTCCCCATTAGCCTGTGGAAAGTCATAGAGGAAGGAAGTACGTTAGTTTCTCTCTTGATTTTCATACAGATTAAAATCTTTTAAGTTGGAAAACTATATAGAACTGAAAACTACATTAAACATATTTCTAAAGAAAAGTATCACAAGAATTTTAAAAAATATTTTTATTTACTAAAAAGGTAAAATATTAAGAAAAGAGAAAATATCGTAGAACATTCCCATGCAACTGAAAAGAGGAGGCGCGGGGAGGGAGAAGGGCTAAAAGCATGAAACCGGTCTCTCCCCAGATGGCGTATTCGAGTGTTGCGATCGCCAATTGTAATTACTATAAGTGTAACAATAACTGATGGAGTTTTTTTTAAGCTTACGCGTAAAAAAGTGGCAACACGGAAATCTAACGACAACTCTTAACTCTTAGCGCCATCTCTGCTTCGCTTTACACGATCAACCATCCAACCAGAGCCTTGGTGGCTCTGGGGATAGAGAGTTCACCCTCTAACGAAGTGACCCGGGTTCAATTCCAATCATAGCTGGGATTCAATTCTGCACCCGGCTCGCACAGATCTCAGTGCTGACGTAAAATATCCCTAGTGGAAGACGGATCATGGTTTAGACGGACATTTTCCCTTACTGTCAGTCTAAACGTGGGATGTTTTCGTGGTTTCCCGCTTCATGTAATGCAAATGAGGGTCATCAAATAGAATTTCCTTCGATACTTGATTCAGGAATTCCCTTGTTTTCTGGATTGGCTTCAAAACTATAAGGTTACGGAGTTGAACATAACCAAACCAAAAAAATCGTAGTCGTAAACCAAAATTTTTTTTTTTTAAAAATGGGTCGGCTGTTCAACGACGGTCATAAAATGAAAACCATCCATCCATCCATTTGTATTTTGTGGGGTAGATTCGGGACTTTTTGTCTAATATGTTAAAGTATAAAAATATATTTAGAAGACAATAATATTAATTGAATTTTTTTCTTCTTCTCCAGAGTTGGCATTAGTTCGGAACAAGCCAAGAGCGGGCACCGCAAGAGCTTTAGAAGATTCAGAGTTAGCTTTTTTGGACGTTGGCGCTTTTGAGAGACTTCTTGGACCCTGCATGGATATCATAAATCAGAGAGCGGATTCTTACGAGAAAATAGATAAATAGAAAATCATGTTACTGCATTTAATTTATTTTTGTTTGTCAAAAAATTATATTTTTTGAAAAGAAATATTTTAGTAAGAACTTATTGTTTTCGTTATCAAGATTCGATCGATCTTTTGAAAATTTAGAAAGTTGTAGTGAAATTAGGAAAATAAATTGTATTTTAATAAGTTTCTAGTCATCACTATAATTAATAATTTCGAATAAATATATTACAGGACAAAAAATTATGTCAAAGACTTAGTTCAATCTAAGCTTCCAATTTCAGTCAGTGAAATCACTGTAACATCAACTTCTCACTGAAAAAATAATTTGTTTCGTATGTAACTAGTATTTTTTATAAAACTTATTTCATTACCTTCATTGTTTTCTATATTTTATTTATTTTGAGGTGATTTTCTTCTCACCTGATTGCAAAAATTTGACAGTAGTAGTCAAATATCAGATAGCGACCGGCAAGAATTATTATAAAACAAAAAATGAGAAAACGTAATTTTCCATGTTTTACTCTCTGAAAATATAAAGGTAACATCAAATTAGTTATAAATGTACTAGATGAATTTCTGTGAATAAAAAAGCATTTTGTTTCTCGTTTAGACGTTTAAGAACTTTTAATTTCACCATTGAAATTGATAACGTCTCGTAACTTAAAACAGAAAAGAAGAACCAAAATGTACGAGGTTAAAGATAATTAAATCCAGAACTTCAAAAGTAAAAGTTATTAATGCTTGAAAATTCTTCCGATTTCATAATATATTTTTTAATGTCATTATTCAAAATATCTTTGTGTTTTTATTTTAACGCCTAATTTTAAATATTTCTGAGCAAGTGTAATATTTTTTTTATTATTATATGACCAAAGCTTATTTTTTTAGTAATTTTCATTTAAGATTTTTGTTTCCAGTGATAAAATATAAAATAAAATTGCTATTATAAATATATATTGAAATTAGGCTACCTAATTAATGAATTATAAGGACATTTTTATAGTTACATATTGTTATCGGACAATATGTCACTATAAAAGTGTCCTTATATGCTTTCTTTTATTTAACAGTAAAAGTTAAAAATTAAAATTATAAAATGATAATGAAACGATGACGACAACCATTGAGATATTTTTCTAATTTTAAACTATTATTTTTTAATATTATTAAGAATACTAAGAAATGTATGAACGCTATATTTTTGCACAGAAATAATTTGTCAGCAGTTTAAAATTTGACAGGAATCAATCTATTATCAGGAAAGTGTCGAACATTTAACTCGTTTCTCACAGAAAGTATGAACAGTAAAGTTTTCATATCCTCTAGTTTTGATTTTCGAAATCTGTGTACGGCGTGACGTCATGAGGTGGAGAATCGTATTTTTTTTTATCGTACATATTTTTTTTTTTTTACATCTTCAGCTTTGAGTAAGGAATGACCAGTCCTTCTTTGTCTGCTCTTTAGCCCTGACTATATCATATAAATCGAACTACTTATCCAACAACAACACGGACAACTGATCTCTCAATGTTACAACAAACTCAAATTCAAGACGGATGGCATAGGGGTTGTTCGTAGCATTACTATGACTACGACTGCATCATGTTATTCACTTGCATAATACATTGCCAACAGGTCAAGTAAAAATACTTTTTTGAACTTTCTGTGCTCCACGCAAAAGTTTAAAAAGTGGTAGCAAAACCTTTTCGTTTCCGTTCTGATTTTCGAAGAAATTATCCTTGCATGATTACCACAAACATAAAGGATACAGTATATATGTAATCAGTACTTTAATCGTTCGTTATGAATTCTTTTTTTAAAATTGAGGCTATAGTGGTAAATTTACTCAAACTTTAAAGAAATCTTGCCTACCACTTTTCTAAAATTTTAATTTCTAACAACTGTAATAGCTTTTCTGGAAAATTCGCCAGCATGGCAAATGTTAAGAAAAACTCTGCTCCCCGGTGATAGAAATATTGTGAGATTTTAACCTGCTTCTATTTTTATTTTATTTCTTATTTATTTCTTATCTATATTATATAAAACGCTAATACGTACGTACGTATGTATGTATCAATAAAACCGATGATATTTCTTTTCTCGCGCTGGCAACAGTTTTCATTTTTAATTGATTGGATTCGGCGCGCAAGAGCACGTAGTGAGCAACCAGATAACAATAACCAGAGTGAGCATTATCAGGTTGTTCAATTCAGATTCATGCACTAAAAAC
>NC_092209.1:6527052-6528945 GCF_043381705.1 Parasteatoda tepidariorum
TCATCTAGATTATCCAGAATCCTGAAAACCAACAGTAGCAAGTGCTGCCACCTAGTAACTCCAGTGCAGTATATTATCTAAATAAACTCAGAACTTTCAAATAGAACTCTAATAAAAATTATATTATATTACAAAATACTACAATAGAATTTTCAAATATGTAAATAATCAATCTGTAAACTCTAAATCATCAACTGTAAATTTATATATTTTTTTTTTTTGTTTTTTGTTTTTGCCACCACAATGTAGCAAAATTTCAAAATGTTTTTAAACACAATGTATATATGTCACGATGTATGGGATAGGGGCCGCTGCGCGGCCCAGGTGCCCAGTTCTTTTTAAATAAAGTAAGTAAAGTAAAATTCGCCAGCATGACAAATGTTAAGAAAAACTCTGCTCCCCAGTGATAGAAATACTGTGAGATTTTAACCTGCTTCTATTTTTATTTTATTTCTCATTTATTTCTTATACTTATTAATCCACCAATTCGTTTAAAATAAAAATTTCACTAAAAAAATGTGCTTTTGCTTGTAATTTAACTTGAACTAATCTTATGTATGTAGTTGTCTTTTATTTTTGTCATTAACATCTACCTACTAATTTTATTTTAATAAAATCCTTTGAGTTAAGAAATAATCCTTAATTACTGAATTGGCCTCATTGGCCAGGTACTCGTTTGAATTATTTTCCAGTTTCCATAAATATCAAAATTTTAAAGTAAGAACTAATAAAGGGAAAGTTATAGATGGTCTTAAATAATACACTCTCCCCATTTAAATTTTTTTTCTAAAGCATGTATGAACCCTGTTTTTCTACAAATGAGCTTTGAGTGAAGAATTTTAAAACTATGTTTTTAAAATGGACTAAAAAGACGAATATTTATTATTATTATTCTAAAATGGAAAAAAGTAGAGAGAGACAGGGAAGTTTCTGTGGAGACAGAAGTTTCATTACTAAGGTTGATGCACCCTTCAAACAAACCTGCCGAATATAGTTTTCCTAATTTTAATATATTATTCTCTTTAGTTTTATGCCTGTTATTTAATGTCGGGAGAAAGTTGTCGATTCAATTGGTGTTAACATCTTCAGAACGTTAGAAGTAGAGTCTATCTCAGTAACAGATTCGTCTGTGATGTTTTGTCGGTCGATAATGTGAAGTATATTGGAAAGAAAAAAATCTGAATCTGCAAATCTATTTTTAATTAAATTTTGGATTTTATGAGTCACCATTTTTTACTTTTATAGTCGACCGTGACAACACTGAGGTAGAGAGCAGAAACAGGTATTCAGAGAAAGTACGATTTTGTGTCTAATTCCGTAATTTAAAATATTACCCGCACTCTAATTATAACGCATATTTATTAGTAGTTATAACGCATATTTGAGATCACCCCCTGGAATCATACAGATTGAGTCCTAGTACGTCAAAAATCTAATTATTAGAACAATAGTTATTAAGGATATTCTGTTTTTTCCCCGAACAACAAGAAACTAGTTTTAATGTTATTACCATTAAAAAACAATTTACTTAGACAAACTACTACACGTCACGAAAAAAAAAATATATATATTATTAGTAGAAATATTTTTTTTTTGGGAGAAATAAACTGGCAAGAACTATAAATACTTCTTAGAAGTTAAAACGCGTGCACAGTAAATATAAATGTTAACAAGAAGTGGTATAGTAACAGAAAAATGACTTTCCACGAAAGCAAGTGAGAAATGAAAAGTTCAAACAACAATTTTTTCTTCTTTTTGGGATGAATAGCAATTCTGAAGATGATGGAGAAAAAAAACATAAATATATATAATAAATTCAAAAAAACATGTATTCTTTTTGACTCATGATAACTTTTGCATTTATTCGAAAAAAATCTTTTATATATATATATA
>NC_092209.1:6528962-6629579 GCF_043381705.1 Parasteatoda tepidariorum
TATATATAAAGGAAAGCTTAAATCTCCCAAATTGTTAACCTATTAATTTTGTAGCCACGCTTTTTAAGATTTGGCAAAGTAACTAAATTAAAAAAAAATCATCTTACTTTAATTTATTTATTTACTATCACTAAGTAAATTATTTCCTAGCGACGGTACCAGTTGGCAGTCAGGGCGTAAGTGCTTTAAACTCGGGAACAATGGCCTAAATTTAAATGGTTGTTAAAATCGAATCGTCGTAAATTGTTAAAGAGGTGTTCTTTTTTAACAGGCTGTTTCCTTCCTTGATTCGAGTATTCTTACAATATAATGTAATATAATGCAATGCAATGTTAAGTAATATAATATAACATGACAGTTTAAAAAATATGTAATAAATTTAAAAATATAATAAGTTTCTAGAAATACTTATTTTACTTACTTTATTATTTCTCAAGTAAAAGGGAATTCATACTTTTTTGGAAGCAATTATTCCCTAATATTCAGAAGGTAGGGATTTTTAATTGAAGAAGAACGGTTAAGTTCGGAATCGAAACCACGTGAGTGATTTTATGTTTTTGTTTTGGTTTGCAAAATCGAATATGATTGACTATAATCTTTCTCAAATTACCGACTTAAGTGAAATTTGATTCCAGATAATAATCTTTGTTTTGACACGCTTCATTTAGATTTTTTGCTGAAACCCATAAATTTTCTCTCTCTTTCATCACTTTTGGAATGCTTAAGGGAAAATATACATTACCTGTTTGTGTCCTACTTCAGCTAGTTCTGTCACTTTGAACGAAAGAATAAAAACAAAATGTGTTTTTAATTTCTTATTACTGCTTTGACGTATCGTTTGAAAGAATGTATGACCCATTTTTGACCAGTCCCTGATCTAGGTCCAACTATTCGAAACTAATAACAAATTTACTTTTATCGGTGGAATGCCAGAACAGATAAAATATATGAGTGCTCTATGGATTATATTATTTAATTAGTAGTAAAATTTTATAATAACTCACTGGTGTGAATGAAGTTGTAGAAAATATTTTTGAACCAAACATGACTAAAATACGTCCTGATCTTTACCTGGTCTCAAGATTTCCAAATATTGCAGAAGAGTTGAAAAAGTGTTTACCAGAGGAAGTTAATTTGATTGTCGTTCCTATTTCAGGTAAACTAAATCTAAGTTAATATTTCCTATTATTTTTCTTTACAAAATTTCAATTAATTTAACACCTATTTTGTACAAAAGTAAAATTGTATGCTTAGTTTAACTTCATTCCTTTTTGTTGTAGACCCAAACAAAACTACAAATTTATGTAGAACACCAGAGAAACAAATAAATTTGTAAATTATTTTTTCATTTATTAAGAAAATAATATACTTATAAACAAGTACATAACAATGATAAATATATTTATAAACTAGAAACATTTATGAAATATTTTAAATAATTTTCACCCTTTTTTATTACATTAAAATTAATAGGATTACCCTTTATTCTTGAGTATTACCCTTTTTAATACTTAGAATATACCTAAATGTATAAGTTTTCGCTAGATTGAAATTTTTTAGGGATTTTAAATATTTTTATTACTTAATCAATATCAAAATATGAAATCTTTTTGTTAATATTGTTCATCGAAATAGTGTTAGGTTTGTTTTTTTATACAGTAACATTTTTAAATATCCAAGTGTTTAAACATATATTTTCAAACTTATTATGGCATATATTATTTATTAAACAAAAAATTAATATTTTTAATTTTAACGTGTTTAATTAGGAGAAATAAGTAACGTATCTCACTGTTACTATTTCTTATTTTCAGTTTAATTAAGGTACTTTTTGAAACAATAATGAAAAACAATGATAATCAAAATTTTTATATTACTCTTTGTTTCTTTTTTTTCTTTCTTTCTTTTTTTTAAAAAAAAGACAGAAATATGCGTCATTTGTTTTATAGTTTTCTTTAAAAGATTTAAGCGAAGACTTGAAATGAAATTTGGATGGCATAGCATTTTAAATTTAAAGTGATGACTAAAATTATCAATAGTATTTAGAACAAGCTTAATCACCTTTTTTTTAGTTAATCACAATTTTACAAGAGATCCTAAATTTAATAAACAATAAAAAAATAGTGTTTAAAGCAGAAAATAAAATTCATGGAATAAATTTTAATTATTTTATACCGTTCATTTGACTGAAATTTATTTGTAAATTAGCTTTTTGTTAAACAGTTTAGGTATTTGTTAATTAATCATTTTTAGAGAGCAATAATAGCTTAAATAAATTAAATAAAAAATTTATTAATTAAGTTTCTAATTAACATTTCTTAACAAACAATATATACACATTTTAGTAAATGAATAAAATAAAACGAAATAATAATTCCAAATTAAATAAATACTATTTCAAATATAAGAACGAAATTTTTAATGAATGAACAATAAATAAAATAAAGGCATTATTTGAAAAGAAAATTTTTTTTATTTTAATTTGATTTCTACGAACTGGGTTCAAAGATGTGACTTAAAATGTATTAATTAAGTTAGTGATGTTTATTAGTTAAATTACAAAATCAGACACAACCACCAGGGCTACCAAATATGACACTTTTCGCAAAAAAATTTACAGATAGGTTGAAAAATAAAAAATAACATTTTAAGAATTTACTATATTCTCGCCAACATTTTGAAACCTTCATCTCCAGAGAGTTGGAACAAAGTTCTGTTTCATATGCAATTGTGATTCCTTAATATATTGTGGTGTGAAAATTTACTTTAAGTCAAATATACAAAAATCGTATACAAGAATCGTACATTAAAACATAAGTTTAGATATCATCTAGAAGAAATTTTACTAAAAAGCGTTGAAAGGTGGCACACCTGCAGCTTTCTCATGCCAAGTCTTATAAAATATTGAGAAAATTATCAAAAATTCTGAAAACGTTAGTTTTTAGTTGTCTATTCCCCTGGAATTTTTTTTTAAAAAGCGTAGTAGTGGCAGTCCTGTTTATAGATAACATATTAAAGTAATTTAGACCAAAAAGTAATATTTGTAAAATGGTTAATAAGTTTAAACAACGATCCAAATAAGTTTATCTTAAAATGTAACGAAACTAACATTATAATAAAGAAAGAAATCTTTTTTAAAACTCTTAACTTAGAAAACAATCGAAATCAAAAACGTAATAATAACAGAGTAAATTAAGAAAAATAAATTTTGCCGGTACTTTTTATTATTTTGAGTTTGGGATCTAAAATTTTAACAAGGAAACAATACTCTTATAACTTTTATTAATTTATGCTGTTAACAAACAAAAAAAAATTAGGAAATTTATTTCAATAAGAAAGATAGACAATGGAAAACTGCAACACCACTATTAGAGTTTTAAATATAGTTTTTTTATTTTATAACAGTTGTTAAACAGCCATTTTGAATCCAATCTGGAAGACAAGGGAACTCTGCCATCGTGGAGGACTTTTTGATGGAGATAATCTTCATTTGCGTTACATGGAGAGGAAAACCTCGAAAACCTCCTGCGGTTAGCCTGGTGGCAAGGGGACGCTAATCCATGATCCGTCTATCACTGAGTATATTTTACGTCAGCACTGTGATCGGTCTGAGCCGGGTGCGAAATTCGTAACTACCAGCCATCGCTGGGATGCGAACCCGGTTCTATCTCCTGAGTCACTACGGCTCTTATATATAGTTAGAAATGTAGGCACTTTTCCATTTGACTAGTATAGACAATATAGCCAAAAATTAAAGTGATATTAAATCCCTTAAAATTTCCATGGGCTATATTTTCCACCACTTTTTAAATTTTTCAAGGTTGTTGTCAACCTGATACATATGTATAAATAAAAAATGAGTTAAGAGGACTTTTCCTTCACCATCTTAAATTTTTGACTTAGTGTTTTCTTTTTTCTCTTCTTTTTCCTTTTCTTACTTCGGACATTTATGGTAATAAGATGTCATTCGCCAACATATCTTCATGTAAAGATTAAAAACAAAACTTTCAGATTAAGAGAAATACTGCTTGTAATTAAAAAAAAATCTATATAGATTCTTTTCATATAGACTTTTCTCAAAAATCTAAAACTGTAAAATAAAGAGACTTGAGTTTTGAAAAAGATTGCATAAAACTACTATTTATCTATCTTTAGAATTTTAAAATTTAATTTCATTGCAGTTTAAAATAATTAAAAAATGATTCGAATCAATTTTAAAAAATATTTATGAAAAATCAAAAAAATAGACGTACGCATAGTACTAAACTGTCTTTCAAGAAACGCTACTTCTAGAAATTACATTAGTATAATTTTATTGAGAAAAAAATTAGAGAATCTTAAGTACAATTCGCCTTATATGTGATATTTTAATTTTATGGCAGCACAGCATCTTTCGAAAGATGCCAAAGAGAATAAATATTCACAGTCAGCTTATTTATAACTTTTTTTAAGCGTTTTAAAGCATATTCAAAATTTTCTCTCTTCATACTCTTTCGACAATTAAGTTTGATAAAAAAAGAAAAAAGTCCTCATAATTATTTAGATAAAAATAACATTTGAAAATCAGCTTCAAAACCATGCTTTGTCAGAACCACACATCCTTCAAAATTTTCTATTGTTAAAAACAGAATCGTGGTGGCTCAGGAGATAGATCACTTGCCTCCCAATGAGGTGACCCGGATTCGAGTCTCAGTAATCGCTGGTCGATATGAATTCCGCACCCAGCTCGCACCGCTGACGTAAAAATATTCTGAGTGGTAGACGGATCAAGGGCTTGAATCCCTTTGTCGTTAGGCTCACCGTGGGAGGTTTTCGTAGTTTTCATCTCCATGTAACTCAAATGCGGGTTACTTCCTTCAATAAGTTCTCCATGGTGGCAAATTTTTTTCTCAATGCTTGATCCAGGAGTTCCTTTGTCCTTTGTATTGGGTACGAAATGACAAGGCTACGGAGTTGAACATTGACTGTCGTGAACTCAAAATTGAGTCCCAGCTCAACAACGGTTATTTAAAAAAAATAATGTTAAAAAAAATATGAGTTTTGAATTAAAAAGGGAAATTAAGAGGAAAATAGTATTAATTCGTTGAAGGGAAAATAATAAAACGCCTATTTAATTATTGATAATTATTTTTGGTAATAGTTGCAGTTTGAAGTAGAAAATAAGCCATTTATAAAAATGGAAAACTGATCAGAAAATGGTACTCATTCGTTTAAGAGAACATTAAAAATTGGTAAATTAATATTGATGTTAATCATGCTTAAATTAATTTAGGTAATCTGAAATTTAAAAAAAAATGTGCTATGTACTAAAAAGCTAAATTGATGGCGAAAATGTACATATTCGTTACGGGATACCGTAAAAAGTTTTCATAACATTATTGACACCAATACTGCGCGTACAGGAGAAAGTAGCTTGACTATGGTAAATTTTCAATATCATTGAGACATCTCGAGAAATAACATCATGCCAGATAATACTAAAAATTCAGTTAGCTTTTATTTTGCTAAAAATATGTTTTTATTAATCTAATAACGTGAATCCGTCGAGAAGTGCAGCTACTAATCTTTATATATAATAAAATAAAGAATTTCTGTATTTGTCCGCATGACTGTGTGTACACCGGATTGTGGGTATACCGTAAGCTCTAAGCATGCCTGATTCAAAGTGAATCTAAATCAGTAAAATTGCAAACAACTTAAGAAGTCCGATTTTTAATTTTTTTAAATTATATTTTAATTTCAGAGACATTTAAAGAATGGAATTTTCTCATTCGCTTTTATTTGAAGTTCTAGAATGGTAATAAATTTTATGACTTAATTTTTTAACCATTTTGTCTACCATTACATACAAACAACCTAAACACATATATAAAACCTAACACACATATATATAAGCAAATTTACTAAAAATTGTTACTCCACTACCGCTTTAAATATTCTTGAACTTCCGGTTTGTCAGCTATGACTATGTAATATTTTGCACCTACATTACTATATTGGGTACCTATTAAAAGAGAGACCATTATACCATTATTTTCTTCATTAATTTTGCTTTTTAAACCGTATTGTTTTTTTTTCAGTTAGTATCGTTACCAAAATTAGTTAAACATCATGGTAATTTGAAATAGAGCTATAACTACCAAATATTATGGATGTTATATTAAAAACATTTCAAAAACAGAAATGCCTAAAGTTTGATTCATGTCTCTTGTTTCTGCTAAATCAATGTCAAAATTTAATTTTTTATTATTTGGACGGTTATTTATTTCAATTAGCTGTTTGGAGAATTTTTAATAACTATTTGGATGTTGTTTCAGATCAATCTAAGCGATGGGATGTGGAAATCATACTGACGGATGAGGAACTGAACTTCATCAAAGATGCCGAAACTCTTGTAATGGACAGCATGTATTTGTCGCCGTTACTCTACAAATTGCCCAAAGCTAAGTGGGTGCAGACCACGTGGGCAGGTAACTTTCATCTTCTGATTCGTTTTTTTTTTTTTTTAGTGAAATATTAGGGTATGAGATACGAAGTAAACTGTACTAGGGTGTATAACGAGGAAGTGAGTGTGATTGAAGACGTATGTATGCTATACGAGGTATAAGGCTTGTTAAGAAAAAAAATTGATTTTTTTTTTACTTCTTCTGTTCCTTGAGTTGTCTTTCAATGACGGACATAGCTCTGTGTGTAACATAAAAAGCTTAAATTAATCTTTTTATGTTAGTTCTTTTCTGAATATCCTTTTCTTTGCTTTTATTTATCTAATCGAAACACTTTCTCACACTTTTAAATTCACATCCTGTCCTTAAATCTATTTTTGGCTTAAGTATGCATTTAATTAAAAGCAGGACATTTTCCCCTTTGCTCTCTGTGGGAAACGCTTGACCTATTTGATAAACCAATTACATTCACTGTTACTGTGGCATTCAACGTGTTAAAGATGAGTACAAGGTATTTGGCTTTATCAACTATTGGTATTCAAGTAAAAAACTTTTTGCAAAACAGCTTATGCAGCGAATGATTTTTGTTTTTTGAGTGGTACACAATTAAAAATTTCAGAATTTTCAGTGATCTTGTCTGTTTTTTAAAAGTCTAAACACGAGAGAGCTGGAACAAGGTGACGTTTCATTTGAATAATTTTCATGCAGTGGTGTAGACAATAGCTATCAAGCAACGAATCATACATTAGTACTGAACAAAAAATAAACAAATAAATCATACATTATAGAACAATGAATGCATTAAACTTAGCTACTACTAGAAGAAATTTTCCTCAATAGTATCAAAAGTTGGCAGCCCTGATATAGGGTATAAAGAGAAAGATATTGTTCAGAAAATCTAAGGATATATATCTTAGTTGGGAATATATTATTTAATTGCATAAAAACAATAGCTTCGATTCGTAGTTATCTTAAATCTGTTGAAAAAAAGAATATCCTGCAACAACAGCAACAAAAACAAAAAACGCTTTCTCCAGTTATTCCAGTGCAGATGAGGCGACTAAAATAAAAAATGTTGAAGAAATTGATTTGCTCATTCTTCAGTTTGATTAGTTAGAAATTACAAATATATACTAATATTTCCACAATGCTGTCTGTTTAAAACAAAATCTGTAAAGCGATGGTATTAATAATCAATACAATTGATAGTGAGATGGAAAAAAGGAAAGCTGGTCGCATGACCATTTCAACTTTGCATGGATTGCTCTCCGTGCTATCCGATCTCTGTTCGACTCGATGCCCAGGAGAATAACTGCTGTTTTTGCTGACAGGGGAGGCTGCTTTGAGTACTGATTTCTCAGGATACAAATATCCTTAAAATTTAATCACCTGTTCTTTCAACTATAATGTATGTGCCAAATAAATATCTTTATGTTATTTGCATTCCTTCCTGGTGTAGAAATTTAAATGGCCAGTAGTGTATATGCAATAATTCTAAAAAATATTCTATTCTTCTCGAAAATATCCTGGAATGAAATGTCTTGATACATATATAGGCTTTCAGACCTGATAATCAATCGAAAAAAATCTGTTAGAATATTTCGCTAAATTTAATTCATTTTATTGCTTTTTATTGTTCCCTACATTATCAGGTGTACAGTGTGCAAAATAAAAACCGGACCATCCTCAATAACTTTTGATCTGATGGTCGGATCTTCACGTTCTAGGACTCAATCTCAGTGGTTTGAGGGGATGACCTCAAATAAACAAATTAGTTACTGCAGACGATACTTTAAATTATGAAATCACAGACACAAAAACGTACTTTCTCTGAATATAGCTTCTTTTCGACGGATTCGGATTTCTGACTCCCAAAATATAGGAGGTAGTCACAATCTCGAAAATATGATATAGGTAGTTTGGTCAGGAAAACGATCCAAAGTTCGAACCCCTTAATGTTAATTATATTTTTCTGCGTATTTCGCTATATCTCAAGAGCATTTTAAGCGAACTAAATTTCTTTTTTCACACAACTATAAAATTCATTTATCCAAAGGTAATTACATGCAAAATAACAGCTTTAGTAAATATTTTTCATTATTTTATTTAATAATAGCCAAAAAAATTCTGACAAAAATTTTTTTTACATCATTTTAAAGTATGTAATTTTAAATGACAAAATAAAATTTTTGAGCAAAATCGGTTGAATAGTTCCTGAGAAATTGAATTTTTAAAATTCGATTTTTCAGGAACTATTTCCCCGATTTCGTTCAAATTTCGAATTTCACCATTAAAAATTATATTGTTTAAAATGATGTAAAAATTTGTACTCCTTACAATTCAAATTTTTTTGTACTGTTATTAAATAAGATAAAAAATAATAATAAATATACTAAAAATAACATTTTGCATGGAACTATCTTTGGATGAACGAATTTTATTATTGGGTGCACAATTTTATCAATTGGCTTTAATGGTTCTTGAAATGTGGCGAAATATGCAAAAAAATAAAATTAAGGGGTCCGAACTTTGGATCACTCTCCGGATGGAACTATTGGGACCCTATTTTCCAGATAGAGGCTACCCCCTATATTTTGGGGGTCAGAAATCTTAATCCGTCAAAAAAAGGTATGTTTATTCAGAGAAAATACGTTTTTGTGTCTGATTTCGTAACTTAAAATATCGTTTCTATTATTTAATAAGCATAAGTGAGGTCACCTCCATAAATCATTAAGATTGAGTACTAGAACGTAAAAATCCGATCATAAGATCAAAAGTTATTCATAGTTTTCGACTTTACGTACTGTTACGTTTCTTCATTGTCAGCGTTTAAAAACAAAAAGCAGCGAAGTTCAGTTGTTAAACAATGAAAGATATAATTTTGTGCTGAGTTCATTCTATTAAATACGTATTTTCAGTTTTGTCGATTTTTTAATTTAAAACAGATTTTTCATATTCAACTCCCATTTAAAGATTCTTTGAACACATATTTCAAATTATGTACCAATGTTATATTGAATAAATTACCACGTAATCTTAAGCACTAATTTTAATATGCATCCCTTTTTTAATAAGCCAAAAAGTTGTATTTATTAGGCAAAATTACATTAATACGCAAAAATATATTATTTTAAAGTTATGTTCTTTATCTTAAACACTAGTTTTAAGACGCGTCCATTTTTTTAAACACACTTTGCCCATTTCCTTAAATATTTATCATAAGCTACGTCTATACTTTTTTGAAATGTATATTTCAAGCGATGTCCTTTTTTCTTAAATACGCATTTTGTGTTATATTTAAAATAAAACGTTTACCAGCCACGTATAATTTAACGATTTTCTTTTTCTTTTCAGGTGTTGAAATGTTAATGCAAAATGTTGATAAGACAAAGGTAAGGCTTTCAAACTTTATAATTTTTTGTACTTGTTTATAGGCTGAACCGGAGCAAGATCAAGTTTTGATAAAGTAATTGGATTTTTCAAGCACTTTTTTATGATTGCAAAGATAGACTTTAAGTATGCAAAAGGAAGAGAATCGATAAAAAAAAGGCACAAAAATGCACTTTTTACGAAAAAATATACCATTTATTTAACTTTTTCATCCGAAAAATACGAGCAGTCGACCGTATGTAAAATGCTCCCAATAGTTTAGGAGAGCGATTAAAAATTTGAATTTATTTTTTGAACATTTCGCTTTATTTCTGCATTTATTAAAGATACTCAAAAGGCTTTTGCACACAATTTTTAAACTCGGTTTGATAAAAATAACTCCACAAAGAAAACTAATTTTGTTGCTCTTATTATTTTTTGATAATTTTCTTTTAATTTTAATTATTGTCAAAGAAAAAAATAGTTTGAATATTAAGATACGCAAATGTTAACAATCTCATGCTTTTAAATGACAAAATACTAAATTTGATTGAAATCTGTCAAATAATTCTCAAAGGTTAAATTTTAAAAATACAACGATCTTTAGGCTTTTTTTACTATTTTCCCACGGTTTTGCCGATAGAGAGGAGACCAACTTTATACGCTTTTTGTAAAAATTTATTCCAGTGGTAGCAATGTTTTAAAACATTATTTTTTTAAAATTCAGTTAACCTTATTTTCCACACCACTACTTATAAATGATTTAAAAACTCATATACAACCCAACAAGTTTGCAGCTCACTCGTGTTGTCTTTCAAAATGTTTGCAAATTACCAAAAATTCTGAATGCTTTGGTTTTTAAAAGTCTATCACCCCATAAAATATTTTGCTAGTAGATGGCAGGCCTGCTTTTGGTCGTACTAAAAGAGGTACGTCTATAAATAAAGTTTTTCTTCGAATAAGGCTTAACATTGTAGTTACAATCAATGTAAAACGTGGTAGACAAAAAAAATATATTTGCACAGCTGATAACTTGTGCTTTCAGTTGAGAAAAATTTTATAAGCGCCGGGATAGCTTGGTTGGTAGGACGTTGGACTCGTGTTCGTGAGAACGTGAGTTCGAATCCAGTCGGCCGAAGAATCCCAGTGTATTAAATGGTGACTGGTGCACATTAAACCTTTCGGGTCACAAAATCCTCCATCTTCCCAAAACAAATCAATAATCCTGGGGGTATTGAACTGGATATTGATTGTTCTCTGGTTCAAGTCAAAATTACGGTCTGCAGATGAATAAATAGAGTATGAATGGGATCTTCCTATAAAACGGGCTGTGACGTGTGTGTGTAACTGAAGTCGTATTCTTTGCCATAAAGGGTGCCACTGAAAAAACAAGAAACGCACCCTCTGCTTTAAAAAGTTGTTTGATTTTAAGCAGGCTTCCTCATATTGGCAAGTTGGGCAAATAGACCAGCGATGGCTTTTAGGGGATAGAGCGTTCATCTTCCAATGAGGTGAACCGGGTTCGAATCCCAGCGATTGAGGATCGATATGAATTCCGCATTCGGCTTGCACCGACCACAGTGCTGACATGAAATATCCTCAGTGACCATGGGTTAGAATCCTCTTGCAATCAGACTAACCGTTAAGGTTCTCATGATCTTCCTCTTCATGTAACGCAAATGTGGGTTAGTTCCACCAAAAAGTGCCCTACGAAAGCAATTTTTTTAATACTTGTTTCTTAAGTTCCCTTGTCTTCTGGACTGGGTTCAAAATTACAAGGCTACGGAGTGAACCGGTTGTTCAACGATGATTATAAAATAAAAGTAGCACAAGTAACAACAACAACAGATTTTGTAAAGTGGTAGTAAAACAATAATTGAAGCTTCTTCATTGAAGCCTAAATCAGTGATTGTACGTGTGCTAATTCCTCTAACTTGAATGTTATTTCAAACTTGAATGTTGTTATATAGATTATAATGTCGATGCCCTTAGTTTCGGTGTTTTTCTTCTGAAATTTCAACTGTTTGTGTTTTTTCTACGAAGCACGAAAACATTCTCTACCAACTGTAGTTAAACAAAATAAACTAAGAAAAACTGAATACATACAAAACTAAGAAAAACGGAAAGAAAAATATTTAAAAACTTTGTTTTTTCAAGTGGACTAAAAAAAGGAAATATTTCATTT
This sequence comes from Parasteatoda tepidariorum, assembly GCF_043381705.1. Taxonomy (NCBI): domain Eukaryota; kingdom Metazoa; phylum Arthropoda; class Arachnida; order Araneae; family Theridiidae; genus Parasteatoda; species Parasteatoda tepidariorum. The sequence continues at coordinate 6,540,960 of NC_092209.1, forward strand.
TTCGTCACAACCCTTTCTAGAAACAAGTAAAAGGGTTATTTCCTGTCATAAAAGAAGCTTTTTTATGAAGAAGCTTGTTATGAGGGTAATTGTTAGTCTTATTTTGGTGGTTAGTGGAGGTAGTATCATGGTAGTATTGTAATAACAGTTTCAGATAAATTCTAATTTTGTTATGACAAAAGAATATTTATCCCAGAAAAATAAATAAAATCGTGTAGGAAAAATTGATTGAATTTTTTATGTAAATCTTACTTAATGACTATGACCACTTTCCAAAATTATAAAACCCCTTAAAGGAATGAAAAGAATCATTCTTTTTGTTCTCTCATCAACAAGGAAAAAAAAAATAGTGCGTGGAGTTCCTCCGCGCGGAAGAAGTTAAACTTCGCAACCTGCGACGTTAATTGTAGAAGAATCAGCAGTCGTAGAAGGATCACTAGTTCTATTCAACGACTCTTTTTCCTTATCCGCTCGCTTCCGTGCTCTGTAATCACGGTAATATTGTGCATTTATCCCTCGTGGTCCTCTTGAACCAGTGCTTGTGGTTGCCTCATCGTCTCGCCCTGGAAAATGTATTTGTATTAATAATGTATGTGAATGCGTCATAATGTAATTTCAAAAGAGAAAACCTAACAATCAATTGATATTCACAAGAGACGTACCTTGACATAACCTTAAATCCGTCGCATTGTCCGTGGGATTGTTTTCACTCATTTTTTACAATTGTTATCCACTAAATTTGAAAATAAAAAATACTATCCTATTAAATTATATGNGAGAGGAGACCAACTTTATACGCTTTTTGTAAAAATTTATTCCAGTGGTAGCAATGTTTTAAAACATTATTTTTTTAAAATTCAGTTAACCTTATTTTCCACACCACTACTTATAAATGATTTAAAAACTCATATACAACCCAACAAGTTTGCAGCTCACTCGTGTTGTCTTTCAAAATGTTTGCAAATTACCAAAAATTCTGAATGCTTTGGTTTTTAAAAGTCTATCACCCCATAAAATATTTTGCTAGTAGATGGCAGGCCTGCTTTTGGTCGTACTAAAAGAGGTACGTCCACAAATAAAGTTTTTCTTCGAATAAGGCTTAACATTGTAGTTACAATCAATGTAAAACGTGGTAGACAAAAAAAGTATATTTTTATAGCTTGTGCTTTCAGTTGAGAAAATTTTTATAATCGCCGGGATAGCTTGGTAGGTAGGACGTTGGATTCATGTTCGTGAGAACGTGAGTTCGAATCCAGTCGGCCGAAGAATCCCAGTGTAATAAATGGTGACTGGTGCACATTAAACCTTTAGGGTCACAAAATCCTCCATCTTCCCAACAAAAAAAAAATCAATAATCCTGGGGGTACTGAATTGGATATTGATTGTTCTCTGGTTCAAGTCAAAATTACGGTCTGCCGATGAATAAATAGAGTTGAATAAATAGAGATTTATTTCCATTCATAACAGAAAATAATTGCTCTCACTGATAAGTACTTCCAAACTTGGAATAATTTCATACGCGAATTTTCGAGTATTTTCAAACCTTGCTGGTAAATATTCGTGAAATTTAGGCACACCCACTTCAATGAATTTTGCCTTCAAATTTGAGTTGCACTGAATCTCAATCACTTCCATTTGCATGGTACTGAGTCTATATTTATTGAGAAAATCGCAAAAAAACAAACAAAATTTGTCTTCCAAAGAATTAAAATCTTTAAACCTTGTTTCCAATTCTGTTCTAAGATTTGAAATTTTTTTCTGCGTATTTTTGATATGATGCTGTATCATCTAAACTAGATTTGTTCTTGTTGCACGCTGGGAAGTGCGTTAAATCTTCATTTCCTCTCCCAAAGAAATAGTTTACATTTGAATGCTTTTTTAATTATGTCAAACATGTTCGTAATGATCTGATCCTTGACTTGTAACACTAAATTTAAATAAGATAAGTGTTTGGTTACATCAACCATAAAAGATAAATCTTGCAACCATATTTGATCGGAGAACAAGAATGTAAGTTTGTAAAAACTTAATAATGACGAAAAATATGTAAGTTTGTGAAAACTTAATAATGACGAAAAATATGTAAGTTTGTAAAAACTTACATATTTTTTCCTTCAAATCCCAGAATTGATTGAGAACTTTGGAGCAAGATAACCAACTTACCTCGCTATAATAGGATAAACCTGATTATGTACTATCTAATTGATAGCTTAGTGTGAAACGGACTCCATTTCAGCCAATTCGAATTTTACATTTTCGAGTGGACAATTTAAAATGATCCGTATAGTTTATAAATAAAGTATATTATAATTTTATATGCTGGTTTCGTTTCTAATTCACATTTCTATTTTATTTTTACTTTGCTTCGGATATATTGACTAGGCCCCAAAAATGTTCATCTCGGGCCGCATGCGGCCAGCGGGCCGCGAGTTTGACACCCCTGCACTAACTTGAAGGTTGTTTCAAACTTGAATGTTGTTATATAGATTATTAAGTCGATGCCTTTAGTTTCTGTGTTTTTCTTCGGAAATTTTTAACTGTTTGTGTTTTTTCGACGTATTGGGGAAGCACGAAAACAATTTCTACCAGCTTTAGGTAAACAAAATAAACTAAGAAAAATTGAATACATACAAAACTAAGAAAAACGGAAAGAAAAATATTTAAAAACTTTGTTTTTCAAGTGGACTAAAAAAAAGGAAATATTTAATTTTTTGTCACAACCCTTTCTAGAAACGAGTAAAAGGGTTATTTCCTGTTATGAAAGAAGCTTTTTAATGAAGAAGCTTGTTATGAGGGTAATTGTTAGTCTTATTTTGGAGGTAGTATCATGGTAGTATTGTAATGACCGTTTCAGATAAATTCTAATTTTGTTATGACGGAAGGATATTTATTCCAGAAAAATAAATAAAATCGTGTAGGAAAAATTGATTTTTTTTTTTTATGTAAATCTTATTACAATGAATATGACCACTTTCCAAAATTATAAAACCCCTTAAAGGGATAAAAAGAATCATTCTTTTTGTTCTCTCATCAACAGGGGGGAAAAAAAAGAAACGTTAATTACCAGTTGGGCTGATGGCCTAAGTTACCAGCCCTTACGCCAAAGTAAGTCAAGGGAAGAGATCCATGGTTGGCGATTTATCCAAAGATAAAATAACCAAAAACAAAGTCACCTCCCCCTTCGTAATCAATATTAAATTTGAAAATAATTTGGCCATGGGCTAATCGCCCAAAGACTGTATAGCCATGTAACTGAAATATTATTATGGTAAGAAATAAAGAGTTATAAATAGATTTTGTTTTCAATTGAGTCGCGATAGAGAATTAATGGGTTTTACACTTTCATTGAAATAAAAATTTAGTCGTCACATTGATTGTTAAGGAAAGAATAAAATATTTATGTTAGCTTTTTATAAAATGTAATAAAAATGAAATAATTGTTTAATTTAATTAAAATTCGATAAGGAAAGAATTCTAAAAAATAAATTTAAGAAATTAAATAAATTTTAAAAGCTAGGAAATATATATGTAATGCCTATTATGGCATCACACTTGTTGTGAAAGAAGCTTTACTTTTAAAGTATGTCACAGGGGGAAAAAGATATTTTGCCAGTCTATTAAGAAATGTTTAAAATTTTCAATTTATTTTATTATTATTTTCATAAGAAAAATATTATTTTTTCCTTTTTAGTCTGTGTAGAATACCAGTTTTTAAACCTTTTAAATGGTTTTATAATTATTTTAAATATCTCATGTTTTAGCCCTCGCCGAACTTTACACTGACCAGGTATGTGGATCCTTATTTCGGAGAGCTCATGTCGAATTATGTCATAGCGCAGATAATAAACATTGAAAGAGATCTCTACGCCCTACACGACAAACAGAAAAGTTCGGAATGGTAAGAATGGTCCTTCTTTGTTGATTCAACTTTATGCATACATTCACTGTATTACATATATTTACTCAAAACCAAAGAAACCTCTGCAACATCATAAAAACATTCTAACATTTGTCTGCAGAGCGTGTGTTAAAATATTTGCATTTAAAATCTTGCACTTTGTTGGTTCGAAAGTTTTAAAAGGCAAGTTTTAAATAGCAAGATTATCTAATACTACAATCCATGAAGAATTTGCTCATCAGTGTGCTTTTTTATTCTAGGCACAGGCTAAAAAAATGTACAAAACTTAAACTGCGTGTTTAAGGAAAAGTACACAGCAAAAAATGCTCCTGTCTATTGTACAGTCCAAATTTAACAACCAAACAAGGAATTTTGAGCCTACCATTCCATTTTTTTTAAATACTAAGCCTAATTATGAATGGGCAAAGTTCCAGGTTTCGGGATCGAGGTGGTTGCATTTATTAAAGTAGCTTTTCGCTCGATCTCAGCGTATTCAGAACACTAGGCGATAAAATAGACAGTATGACGTCAAGGAAAGGTGACACGGAGAAAGTTCTTGTTTAAAATCCCAGCCCCAGATGCGTCTTGGAATTCCTGGAGTAAATGATTCCTCATTTCAGGTTTCCACTTTGACGTGTCTTGCACTACTTCAACCAAGCAGGGCTGTTGTTTGAGGTACCTATGTTAGTATGCGCTGAATATAAATCTCCAGAAACATTTATATTTGTTTTAGTAACGAATTACTTATTTATTTCAAAAACAAGGTAAAATTGAGAATTCATGTTACGCGCCATTTTAAGAGAATTCCACATTTTATTCTGCAGGGCAAGACCAAATTTTCCTCATTCTCGAGTTATTAGTGATCTAAAAATTGGAATTCTGGGTTCTGGAAAACTGGGATCATCAGGTAATATTTTTTTTATTTCTTTATGTTATAGAATTATAATAATTTAGAATATATTTCAACTCTCATAAAATATTCACTGTGACAGCAGCGTTGTATTTAAAATTAAGAATGGATGACTCATTTGATGATAAAAACAAGGTCTTAGCTTTCACTCAATCTGCACAATGGGCTATTGGCGACGGTCTGCGAAATATCCCTGAAGATGATACGAAGATATGCCATCTCAATTTTGATCCTCTGAGTAGGGGATGGCTCCCCTGCTTAGGTAGCCCAACAAACTGCTTGGGAAGTCTAGCATTTTACCGTAGAACAGTTTAACAAGGAACGATGCCGCACACTCTCAGTCCCTTCGTAGCTTGATCAAAGAAGTCATCCACCCACACACAGACCGCAATCAGTGATACCTAATTTCGGTGCTCTACTGGGAATCGTGTCGTACGATGAGTCCACTGTGGGACCACTCAATTTTAAAAACAATCGAAACATTTTTAGAATTATTAATTTCATTAAATTATTAAAATGTCTCTCTGGAAAAAATTATGTATTTCAATTTGGAATTTAAGAAAATATCACATTTCTCGTTCCACTTTTTAATTTTCAATAAGACGCTGCGGCAATTCTATTTATTTAGCCCATAAACACTGACTACTTATTTTTTTCATTTCTAATGTTGTTAAAAGAGCTTGTATAAGAAGAGGGTAGTACAATAACATCTAAATCAAATGAATAACATATGAACTGTAATTTCTTAAATTAAGTAGAAGCAAACCTTGCATCAGCTTCTATTCAATTTTTGAGCTAATTACAATTTCAAGGCACAATTAATTAAAATATTTTGCACTTATTGCAAAATATTTTATAGAGTGGTGAATAATTTAAAAAAAATAGTGCGTGGGTCCCTCCGCGCGGAAGAAGTTAAACTTCGCAACCTGCGACGTTAATTGTAGAAGAATCAGCAGTTGTAGAAGGAGTTCTATTCAACGACTCTTTTTCCTGCTCCGCTCGCTTCCGTGCTCTGTAATCACGGTAATATTGTACATTTTTCCCTCTTGAACCAGTGGAAGTGCTTGTGGTTGCCTCATCGTCTCGCCCTGGAAAATGTATTTGTATTAATAATGTATGTGAATGCGTCATAATGTAATTTCAGAAGAGAAAACCTAACAATCAATTGATATTCACAAGAGACGTACCTTGACATAACCTTATAAATCCGTCGCCTAAATTTGAAAATAAAAAATACTACCCTATTAAATTATATGTGTATCAAAACAAACTAAAAAAAAAGTGCGTGGATTCCCTCCGCGCAGAAGAAGTTAAGCTTCGTAACCTGCGACGTTAATTGTAGAAGAATCAGCAGTCGTAGAAGGATCACTAGCTCTATTCAACGACTCTTTTTCCTGCTCCCTAATAAATTACATGTGTATCAAAACAAACTAAAAAAATTTTTATAGAAAAACAAAAGTTTTATAACTTTTATTATTGTACTTTCGTTATTTACGACTTTTATTATTTTATGTTAGTGAGAACCAAAACAATATGGAAATGAATAAGGGAAAACTGGATCCTACCACGTGATTTCCCGGCCAATAAAAATGTAGCTTTAAACGTTTGACGCTTCCTTTTCCCGGCCAATAAAAATGTAGCGTTAAACGTTTGACGCTTCCTTTTCCCGGCCAATAAAAATGTAGCGTTAAACGTTTAACGCAACCTTGTTGGAAGTCGCATAAGAAGTATAACTTCAAAAACTATAGTTCTCAGATTTTTCATTAAATGAGCCCAAATTTTTAAAAACTTAAAATGAGAGAGTTAAAAGTTTCATTTTCATTGTTTCGAGTTTCATTGATTTCGACCGATGAGGGTAGATTAAAGAGGTTATGCCTATGTATATAGAATCCTTCCTTACATTCTTCGGTTAAAATTCGATTTTAAGAACATGTTAAAAATCATAGAGATTATGATACGAACAATCTATCATCGCTCTAGTTGTACTTCTAATAGTAGTTTTGAGTTTTTTTATTCTGTTAAACTCATTCAGCACTGCTTTCCAGTCACAGACCTAGATTTCTGGGAATCATTTTATTGTTTTAAAAAATATTTTATTAATTTAGTTAATTACCTTTCAAGTATGCCATTCCAAATGCATGTATGTTTATTCCTTTTTATTTCCACCACTGTGGTTATCAAATTACCCCCATCATATCTTTTTCTGATCTCCTTTCAATTGTTTAAAAATATCGTTCAAGTTTGTTTCACCAATCTTATTGATCAACCCTTTTTTTTTCTTTGTTGTATCATATTTGTAATTTTTTTTCTTCGAATCTTTGTATTTTCTCTCTTTCATTTTATGTTTCTTCATTATAGAGCCTAAACTACAGTATGCTTGTTTAGGTGACTCTGTGCTCTTTTAAAGATGTTTCGCTTTATTTATATTTAGGGAACATTTTAGCACCTGAAAATCCTACCGCTAAAATAATTCACAGAGTGTCTGGTTTTCATTTATTTATTTTTGCGAACTTTACTAAATTTAAAAGTAAGAAACAATTTTTGAAAGAAATCCTGTCATAATATATGTTTAATTGTTTTTTTTGGGAGCTTAGTTGGAAGTTTATTAAGGAAGGCTGGAGCGTGGGTGTTTGCTTATGTTCGAAGCGTTCGCACAGAGAGCTCAGATGCGTATGATAAGTAAGCATTGTTAGAATGATTAATTTTGTAAAAATTTGAACTATTGATGTTACCGTGAATGACCGAAATCAAGCGAATGTCGACTTTCACCGGTGAATGTCAATAATCACATAGTCGCTTTGGTGAATGTCCGAAATATGTGTTATATCCCATTTGATATTAATATTTATTATATTTATTCGATATTTTAATATCTGCTGAAGATAGATTAGGAGAAACATCAGTGTTCGAAGTACCGGTTAAATACATACTAGGCAGTGGGACTTTACCTTAAAAAAACATTGATGTAGGGCATACCGGGCAGTGGCACTTAACTAGACCTAGTACATATTTCGGATATTTACCAAAGCGACTATGTGATTGTTAACATTCACCGGTGGAAGTCAACAACCACCCATTTCTGTCATTCACAGTAACACTGATAGATTGAAAAAAAAAATGACCTACCATGTTTTAAAAACAGGGCAACTACAAATTTGTTGGATCTCTTAGAATGTTGCGATTATTTAATCAATGTGTTACCAAGTACAGCGGAAACAAGAACTCTTCTGGACCCTGATGTGTTCCGAAATTGCAAAAAGGTATTATATAATCAATTTACTCAGGGTGTTCAGTAGTTACCACCCTCAATTTATATTTTTAGAATCATCGTCAATAATGAAATAAAAAAATGTACATGGATTGAATATAAGTCGAATACAATTATATAACAATGTTCGAGAAATATATTCATAAAACGATAATCGAGGGAAAAATTTTTGCATGCGATTGTTCGAAACGTTTAAATGAATTGAATACTTAAACAAAATCGTTTTAATTATTCGATTCTTATTTTATATTTCAATTATTTGACTTATGAATCCACAGAGACCATAGCATAGAAGGCAGCGCGCTGGACTCACCTTCGTGAGAACGGGAATTCGAATCCAGCCAGCCGAAGACTCCCTGTGTAGTAAAGGGTGACTGGTGCTCTGTAAACCTGTTGGGTCACAAAGTCCTCCATGTTCTCATAGCAAATTATACTTCTTGGGGTACTGAATTGTAGATTGATCGTTCTCTGGTTCGGGTCAAAGTTACGATCTGTGGATGAATAAATGGAAGTATGAATGGGTCAGTTCTATTAACGAGTGTGATGCATGGATGAGGTAGAAGTTAGAATTCTTGGCCATAGATGGCGCCACTGAAAACAAAAACTATCGCATCCCTTGACTTAATGGCTTACAACAACAACATGAATCCACTTATGATTATTAAGTTTTTAGATTCGATTCATCTACTTCAATTACTCGATTTAGAAATCCAAATTAGAAACCAGTTTAATCATTTAGTTTTCATTATAAGATTAGCATTCATTATTCCAATAATTTCAATTATTCGACGGTTATGACCCTTTTTAGAAGCATTTAAAAAATTTGATTCTATTGAAGATTTCGATTATTCGGCATAAGAATTAAATTTGTGATCATTTGAAGATTTCCATCATTATTTGACGCATGGATACACATTTGAAACCACCTGAAACATTTTTCTTTAATTCGAATCATTGCTCTTATGGAACCAAATGAGAAATCAGTGTAATAAATATTTTCAATTATCCGACTCATTTAAATGATTTGAGATGAGCAATAAGTCAAATTATATAAATAGTAAAATGATTTCAAGTGTAGACACGTGTCAAATAAGGAATTTAAAAATGGATAAGATAATTAAAATTATTTCAATATAAAAATGAATAAATTGAATGAATATATCTATAAAATAGATATTAATAAAATATCTTTTCAGAAACCTGTATTTATAAATATTGGTAGAGGGGATATCATCAAAGAAAACAACATCATCAGAGCTTTGGAGTGAGTATACTCTTTTGTTGTGTTTTCAACAATAATTTTTTTTTTGTTTAATGGCGGACACTTGGGGGTTGTCTCATTGGCCACAGGAATGCCAGATCTGCTACTCTCTTCTCGTTACCCAGTGGGCACCTGTGGCAAAGTCACGGCGGTGGAGCAGCGTCTCCCACGTCACACAACCACAAACACGTTTATAAGGCGGGTCACATTCACACACAAAGGAGAAAGGACATAGAACACAGAAAGAAAGAAACATCCATGCTCTGAGCAGGATTTGAACCCGCGACCAGTGGCTCCGCAGTCAGGCACTCTAACCACTCGGCCACCAGGTCGGCGTTTTCAACAATATACTAGTATTCATTTCAATACAAAGTGTTCTCTAAATATAGATTTTGCCATGAGTTTAAAAATTCTATGCCGAAAATTCTTTAATTATTTTTATAGAAGAAACGCAATACATAGTATATTACTTGAGTAAAAACTTCATTCGCACCAAAACCATTTATCGCTTTTGTGTCTTGGGTTGTTGTTGTTGTTATTGCACGCACCCATTGACCACAGTGCTAGACCAGGTCCATGACGTTATACACCCTCAAAAAATCCAACACCGTCAATAGATCATCTGCTAAATCCTGTTTGGTGAGCCCAAGGCACGCGAGGATGTGGTGAAGCGAAGCCTGGTCTAAAGAACAGTTGGTACAAATTTCAAAGTTCTTGGATCCTTCTGAAAATTTCATTGATTTAAGTGTCTTGGGTTTATTTATTTAATAACACATGTTGGTGTATAAACCTGCAGGTTGGAGGTTCTGTCATTCACCGTCCGTACTTACATCTTTTAAAAGTTGAATCTGTACACAATACGAACAGGAAACTCTTTGATGCAGACATAGGTCACGCAACTGCACATCATGCTGTATTCAACCAACTCATTAGGGAGTTTTCGCAAATTTACATCAGCTTCCATATCCTCCCGTACGTAAGATTTCAAGTAATTGCGCATGCGCACTTCTAGTACGCATGCGTCAGCTCTGTTGAAATGGACAAGCGCCCGTGAAAAAATATCAAACTTAAGAAAGAGAAAATAAGAAAATTTTCAAAAATTCATAAGTTGAAAACGCTGACAAACTAGATGGCACCACAAAATTAACTTAACCAGATTACAAGATTTAAACCTGACAAAGCACAAATCCGTCATTACTCATTTCTTCAATATCAAAACACAGAACTGTTTTAGGGTTCAAAGGCGACTAACATACCCGACCGCATGAAACACTCATCGCGCACCGATCGCCTTTACTTCCTAGACAAGCTGTCAAACACCGATCGTATACTGAATGGGCTCAAGCTATCAGATGATGGAGAATGATATATTAACATCAATGTAGATTTAAACTAAACAAATATACAATACTTTCTTAGGCTCATCGTGGTTTGGACATATAAAATTTAAAAATCAATAGGTGTAAAAAGGTAAGGAGTATTATGCTCTATTAGGAAATTCAGCTCAACCTTAAACTATAATATTTGAATAGTGCAGTAAAACCACAATGAAGTGTAACTTTGAATCTTACCTCCATTCGAAATGAGTTATAGTGTTAAGCAATTAAGTTTAAAAACACGATATTATGGTTCAATTTAGCAATATATTAGAGCATACTAGAATGATATTATGGTTCAACAAACACGCCCTAAAATTTTTAACAGTGTATTAATCCATACATAAATAAGTAATATATTCGATTTTGTTTTCTCATCAATTATAAACTTTATATTACATATTGAGGTCCGAATTCGAGTGGGTTAGGATTTAAAACTTTTAGGCTTGGGCATTAAAAGTGAGCATGAAGTCATCTTTATTCATAAAATAAATTGAATTTCCCTAGGCTGAGTGATTATTTTTAGCTGAAAAAGCAACACACTGCTGTGCGGATCAGCATCAGCAAACTCAGCGTTCGGGTGGGGTTGTTTATTCTTTCTCTTTTAAAATTTCGTTTTTGTTTCTTAACTCCTGTTAAATATCAACACTTCATTTCTAAAAAAAGAATGTATTTAATTTTTAACAGACAAGGATGGATTTCAAAAGCAGTTTTAGATGTCTTTCAAAAAGAACCATTGCCACCAGAAAGTCCTTTGTGGCAAAATCCAGGGGTAAGATCAATTTATTAATTTTTTTTTCAGACAATTTTGTTTATACACTTGTCAATGGAAAAAATTCGTTTTCAACAAATAAGATTGAGAAAGTCGACATGGAAGGAATGTGAGAGAACGTGACGGTTATGACTATCATCAAGAGTTTGAAAAATCATTATCCATAGCACATTATTTGTAGAACGTGGACAGTAATGCCTATTTTTTTTTATTTTTTATCCCTGTCATATCAGCTCTGTAATCTTGTTTAATCCATTCATGTCCAGGTTAAAGACACGAGATTCTCGCTAACCTTACAGTATACGGTTCACATTCGGCTTTTTGGGACGCCATCGTTCATCGCGGTTTTTCTTGTTTCTTTTTTCAACCTTAATTTACTTTTCTCGTTGAAAAATTTGCATTTTTAATTAAAATATCTATTTTGCTTTCCTCATTCACGAGTTGGTGGCTCTTGAAAATGGCTGTCTGTTTTGAGCAAGTATATTGACTTTTTTATCATAATTTTTGATGATAATGAAATTTTATCTCTGATGAGTATATCTTTCTACTTCAGTTTCTTAACATTATTCATTTTAGTGATTTTTATGAAAGAAATTGGCTTGTATGCAAACTGATTCAATTGGCTTATATGCAATTATAAAAGGTCCCGCAGTGGACTGATCTTTAAGACACGGTTCCCAGCAGATCACCACAGTCAAGCATCACTGGCTGCGGTCAGTGTGCGGGTGGGTGACCACTTGGATCAGTCTGCGTAGGGACCGAGGGTGTACGGTATGGGTCCTCGTTAAACTGTTTTACCGTAAAGTGCTCGACTTCACGTGCAGGTCGTCGGGCTACCGAAGCGGGGGTGCCATCCCCTCCGCAGAGGATCAAAATTGTGATGGCATGTCTTCGNGATAGCAGCAATCTGGGAAATATGGTCTCCATAGTTTGGTCAAATTGCGATTCAAAGTTTGGACCCCTTAATGTAAATTTTACTTTTTGCGTATTTCACCATATCTCGAGAAATTTTAAATAGAATTGAAAAATTTTGCATACAATTATAATATTCATGTAGCCAAAGGCAATTAATTCTAAGCAAAAAATTTTAACATTTTAAATTTTAACATTTTTTATTATTTTATTTAAATATTAGTCGAAAAAAATTACAAGGCATACAATTTTCTATATCAATTTAAAGAACATAATTTAACACAAAACTTGAGTGAAATTGGTGGAATAATTCCAGAGAAATCGAATTTTCAGAACACGACTTTTTTGAAATTTTACCATAATTTTAAAATGAAAATTCTATCAGTGTACAAAGAATCCACTACCGGGAATTTTTGATATATTTTTGCTTTTTTTGTTTTTTACTTATTATAAAAGGAGAAATTAATATAGATTTATCAAAAGAGAAAAACAGCTTTTTAATAAAAATAATTGCTATTCCTCACCTATTCCTCACCTATTTGAATACTAAAATATCAAAAAGTAGTTTGACTGCAATGCCTACAAGTTTAATATTAACTCTTGCTTATATTTTCAAAATTAATGTGTTCCATTAACAGAGAAGCAAAAAGCTAACTCAAAGGGAAAGTTTCGTATAAAGAAAAAAAATGTTTGATAAAAAACAGATGATACTTCGATCAATTATAAGACTGATAATATTTTTTCGCCAAAAAAGTTTTTCCTAAGTTTACTTGGAAAGAATCGAGAAGATACTCTTGTTTGTGTCACAATTCACGAAGATAGGCAGGTCCTCTAAAAAGTAATGATGGCTGACAATCATTCATTTCTTTCTTCTGCACTAGAAAAAAATGTAATGTTAACCTAACGTAAAATATTCCAAGGTTGCCGAAAATGTGATGATCTATAATGTGCAAAATGTTTAAGTGTGAGATAATTTTAGAAGCTCATTCACACAGATTTTAAATTAGTTTTAAGTTTTAAGACTAAACGTGAATTAATATTTTTCTTCTAAATAAAAGTTTTACCTATATATATATATATACATATATATATATATATATTTAGATACATATATATATATATATATATCTAAATTTCAGGTTATTGTCACACCTCATATTGGAGCTATTCCAAAAATGAATGGGGTAAGTACAATTCATTTAGAGACTCATAATAAATTCATAACAGTTACACCATATTCTGTTTAAGTGCTTTCAAATTAATTCACGCATTCCAGAAAGAAACAAATTGCCCCTCACAAAGAAGCTTTTATCTAGAAGTAGAGAAATAAAATTTGAATAGACATTTACTATTCGAAACATTTAACGATGAGTGTTAATTCTTGTATGTTTAAATTAGTTATAATAATCTTAAATCAAATGTTTTAAAACAAGAATAAAGTTTGAATGTGGCTACCACATGAATTGTAAAAATAAAATTTTTCGGAAAATCTGGAAAGGTTGGCAGATACGCTCACAATATTAAAAAAAGAATCCATTTTAGCATTTTCGAAATTTTGATTTGTTTGAAAGTTATTGCTATTTTGAGTGCTTTTGCGAGTATTTTTCATCACTTTTTTTTGCTTTACGTTATATTTTGCTTTGCTATCCAAAATCTATAAGACTTAGAAACTTGAAAGTGAAAATTTGTTGTGAAAAAAGTTGAGGAAGTACGACAGATAATAAAAATGATCGATGATCCAAACTGCTAAACTTGTAGAAAAAAATACCATGCTTAGTCAATCTGTAGCCCGCTGAAATGCAACTACGGAGTTAAAATGTGAAGTGCTGAAAAAGCCAATTTTTAATGTGAACTCAAAGCAAATTTTACTTAGAAATTCCAATGTGTTTGAAAGTTATTGCAAATGTGAAGTTCTTCTTCATGATTTCTTTTCAGCTTACTTGCTTTAAATATTGACTATTTATTCACTGCTGTAGGAAATTTATCCCCCCCCCACGAGGTTTTCATTCTGTAAACTTGCCCTCGAGTAGTTGTCAATCAAAAATAGCAAAAGAGAGAGATTACGTGTTAGCCAGATATAAATCTTAACATTTATAATGAATTTCGTTTTTTTGTAGAATTGCTCTTGTTGAATTGTTATAATTATATGTTATTGAATTGTCATGTTAATCGTTTCGTCATTGAGTAAAATTACTTCTCATTTATTTTTTCTTATTAAGTCAACATTCTGTGTTCTTCTGGATACACTTTATTTTTCAAGTTTAGATAATTGATCTACAACTCCAGGTAATCGTCCAAAGTTAGCGAAATGTTCTTACAAATAGCTAAAATAATTGCATATTTTGAAAACAAAATATTCGGTGTTTTTGTGGAAAATATCCACATTTAGGGGGGGGGCAATGATGAATGAGGAGCATTTACTGGGTTTGGCAAGCGAAACGAGCAGGAGGCGGAGCATTTTTGGAAAAAACAAAAAAATAAATTTGTTAAATGGACTTATTAAAATGCATTAATATTATTATTCTACTGCGTATTAGAATAATAAGCTTTTCCTTTTTTCTTTACAGATAGCAGAATTCATAGGTCAAAACTACCAACGTTATGTCCATGGCGAACCACTGGCTAATGTCGTGGAATGGATGAGAGGATATTAAATGGTTTCTCAAAACCAAAGTGTTCGTTATATTTAAGATGAATTCCATACAATAAAATTTTTTCACTGGTTTTTATTTCTTTTCTTTTTGCTAATAAAGAAACAAGGAACTTTATTTTCTCTCAAAAGATCCAGGTTATGTGTCCAAATAAAATTTGAAAAACTCAAAAGGCTAAATCAATTTCAGTTATAAAATGGGAATAAACCTGCAAGTGATGTAGTGCGGGTATCTCGAACCTGATCGGTTGTTAAAATATAGCTTTGTTTACGTTAGCAACTGTTCTTTCTATTCTATTTCGAGTTAACGTACCCTGACAAGTATCAATTCTTTTAAGTGATACATTCTATAATCCTACATAAAGATTCTTTCACAAATATTTCTTTCTTAACACAAAGACAGGTAGGAAACCATGTAAAATATAAACAAACTAATTATGTATCGAAGTTGCAAGGTTCACAAACAAATATATATCAGGATAACGATAAAATATTTAAACATATAATAAATCTAATATAGAATTATATTTAAACAAATTCAATGTATTTACGGCGTTGTATTTAATTAATTTCTCATTAATTAACATTCTAACTCACGTGTAAAAACTCCGCTCAACATTGACGTCATAGATCACGTCACATGTGTGGGTATGTTTGATCTTCTCCTCGAAGTACAAGTACTCAATTTTAAGATTTACTAACCCCTCATCTAGTTCCAGAATAAATTTTGATGAATAATCCACTGTTTAGGAGAGATGTTAAATAATTTACTTTCAGGAGAAAATTTTCTAACGCCTTCATCGTTGTTATACAACGAAGAGATTCATAAAATTGTTTTTCCCATGATTTCTAAGCAACTAATGTGCCGGAGAAAACATTTTCCCTAAGCACTACACGCTTTTCATTTGTAAGACAGATTAAAAAAAAAAAAAAATAGAAAAGTCATAAACATTTATTCTTCCACTATAAAAAAATAATACACTTTGTCAGGACCACAATAAGATCACAGGTTGAAATGCATTGCCATATTTAAAAGCAGTTTTTTCACTTCACAATATCAAATGCAAAACAAAATTCTTTCACAAGAAATCTAAAATCATTAAGAAAACACAAAATGAGTATATCGCAAACTTTTGTCTATCACATTTGTTCAGCAAACCAATAAAGGGAAAACCAGACCTCTCAACTCTTAATGCCCTAAGTTTAGAAAACATATTTTACTTACAAATAATGACGAATATTGTATTGACCTATCAACATGGATAGGAAAAATCCAGTAGAGCTTACAAAATAACATAAATTTCATGATAACTGTTGCATAATATACTAAATATTTTACATAGAGGGAATTTTAGGGATTTTTATTGTCATCAAAATACAGAAACTTTTTTACACACTAACTAAGCTTTTTAACTTTAATACTATAACTAATGATATCATAACACTCATAAATGGTCTGCAATATTTTCCATTTATGATTGGCATTAAATGAATTTGAAATATTTTTTTTATAATGTTAACTCCTAATCTCAAATAGTAGTAGACATGTAAATCATTACTGATATTTAAAAGATTTTATAATTTAAAAAGAAAGTTTGAATAAAAATAAACTGAAATTTTCAGAACAAAGGAAAAGAAAAGCTTTAAACTGATTATTATAAGTAAGGCTCGCTTCCTTATGTATTAGCAATACTTATTTAAATATTCAAACAAGTAAGAAATTGCGTAATAATTCTATTCCAAAAGGGATTTTTTTTTTCGAAAATTTACACAATTCTAAAATGTCCTAAACCAGGAGAATATTTATTATACCGGTAGACTAAGAGAAAATGGCAAAATCCAGTAGAGTTGGCAGCTATGTATAAATATATAATTTATAAAAATCATTGACACTTGCTAACATGATAAGGAGAAAATTTCAGTAGATTTTATGAAAAAAACATAAAATACACACAACTTATTTTGCTTTGGTTAAAAATGTTTCACATTTAGAGAACATGTATGGTGATCAAGTAGAAGAATTAAAAACATAAAAAATATGCTTATAGCTACAAATTTAAATTGATTGAAATGTTTTCTGTTCATGACTGAGAGTAAATAAAATTGAATATATTATTTCATGTCTGTTATATTCTTAAACTTATAATTTTGAAAGAAAATTATTATTAGAAAGAAAATTATTATTTTTTTCTTTATAAAACGAAAAGAAAATGGTTTAAAATTGTTGTCAGCACATTCTTATTAGACAGATAAAATGGTGCCCATAAGTTACAAAGAAGAAACCTTTGATGCCATCAACATAAAATTATTATAACAGCACTTACATGTGTGTAAATGATTTAGTTATCTCTTATTGAAGGGCAGTTATTATTCTGATTTATTTTATTGATAGAGGTATTTAAGATACATTAAAATGTTTTGAACCATAACACTAATTGTATGTGTATATCTTAATTTGTCATTTTAGCTATTTTTGTTATAAATGGAAAGTAAGAATCTGGACAATCCTTCTCCAAATTCAAAACTTAAAACTAGAAGCATTGTTCCTTTACATTAAGTTATTCAATAATATTACTTTATTATGCAAAATTTTTTAATAAACATATTGAATCACTACCTCACAATTAAAAGGTAAATAAGTTATATTTAGTTTTATAATACATTTTATGTATAAATGTGTACAGTAATTTATGCAGTTAAAATTACTATTACAAAATAATTGCAAGTATAAAAAAAGTAATTATTTAAAATTGCGAAGAAATACACGAAATTATTTTTTATAACATTATTGAAATAATGTCTTTGAAAAGCATAGCTAATTAATTAAACAATAAGTTGAATAAATAATTTTTTTCAGTAATTACCCCTATTTTATTTTAGAGAGTGGGAATACAAAATCCCATATAGTAATATAAAACTTATCTAAATACTTAAAAAACAAATTAGTTGAGTCAATCTATATTTAATGAGATTTTTCTTTCACTAATTATCCCAACTTCATTTAGGGAATAACCCAGTAACCAACCCAATTTCAGTTTAACGAGTCTTTCCTTTTGAACTCATAATGCTTAGATATATTCCTAAACAAGCATTACAAATATTTGGATCTCATGACCAAATAAAATAAAGATAGTAAATGATATTAATTAAATGTTATCAATTTTAAGTGAAAGAATTGGTGGAAGTAATTACTTAAATATGTGATTTGAAATTTTCATGCCATAATATCATGTTAAAAATATTGAATTATTTCAGCCAAATAGAAGGAGGTACAAATCAAATATACCACATTGATTTAATAGTTATTTTACACATCTGAATTTGTAAGGAAATCTGACTCAGCCATATTTAATTGGAAAATTAAAAAAAAAAACCCAAACATTTCTAGAGCGAACTATTTTTTAAATTCCCGTGATTTTGAAAATACTTTTTATATTATCAATTTTAAATTATATCTGAAGCCACTCCAAATCGCTAAGGAATTTCTTAATTTCAAAGTTATGTCTTGCTCTTGCAATTCTGAGTTTTTAAAAAAAAAACAATGTGCGTGATTGAGAGCGCATGCAGAAAAAAAAGAGGAGAGTTGCTTTTAGAGAAGGAATAAATATCTTATTAACGAGATTTTGCGAAAAATTGAAATTAGCGAAACTAGGCAAGAATTCCGATTGAGATTAAAGGCTATGGAAGATCACGGGCGTTTCCTTCGTCTCCGGTACACGGGGAAGACAATCTTTTGAAAACAATTCTGCAAAAAAAAAATAAATACTTATTTTTTAAAAATTCAGCTCAAAATTCTGCAAAATTTCAGAAGATAAAAAACCAAATTTTATTATTTCCCAAATGAAAAATCTTTCTGAAAGAATTCTATGAAGTTCCACAACAATGTCACAGGTATTCTGCACACAGGGGTGACATGCTATTCACTTAAGAGGGGGGAAAAACATTCAACACGATTTTTAAAAAAGTAAGTAAAATATTTTATAAAAGAAAATTTTTCCTACAGATGAAGCATATTTTCTTAAGTAATTCTGTTTTTTGTGTCAAAATCTAGCACTCCTGCATCACACTAAACAGCTATAGGCCAATGAAAGCTTTATGCTTGTGGTTCTCACTCCCATTCAAATAACCATAAACAGTGCAAGTATAAAAGCTTTACATATGCATTATGTTCCAAACTGCTGGACCAATAAAGAGTTGCTGATTATCAATAGGGGAGTAAGGCCCAAAAATTGCTAAAGTCAATGCATATATACAATCTGTCAATAAGTATTTGGACACCCATTATCAAGATAAAATAGTTATCTGGGGGTATTTCTCTTGGTGTGGACCTTTTCTTCAAATGACTGAGTGTGTCCTATATTGTAGCAGTTTTATAGGTTAAACCCATGCTACTTCAAGGACAAAAATGCCAGCTGTATTCTTGAGAGGTTAAGCATAGACTGGTAAGAAGACAATAGGATTAACCCAATGGATTGATCACCATGCCAAATGAAGGGGTGCAATAGTCTAAAAGTTGATTACATATTACCTCAAACTGAGTGGAAGAAAATACCAAGAGTCATAATGCTAGGACTTGTGGAGAGTATTCTTCCTTGAGTTGCGCATATAATCGGCTCTTGTGGGAGATTTACAAACGATTGCATAGGAATAAAATTTTGTTTTACTTTCTATCGTAAGTATCCAAATATTTCTTGGCAGATAGAGTATACAACGGTACATAAAAATGAAAAGAATAAATTATTAAGTCATAAAAGCTATCTGCATAAAAACTATATAATAAATAAATAAATTACCGAGTCACAAAACCTATACAGAAATGAAACTTTGGGTACAAAATTAAGAACTTTGTGTCAATTTGTAGGGCTGACAAACTCTCTCAATTTCAAACTCGAACTAAATACCCACAAAAGAAATCAAGTCATATTCGTCCTCTTAAGGGGCATCTCGGGTGATTGTATTTGATCGATGGCCAATGAATCGGCTGCCACTTGGTTGGGGTATCCGTGGACTCTCAACTGCTGTCGCACGAGTTGGCGGTTTGAAACGGTTGGCAGGCCAGTGATGGGCGGCAGTTTGACCGTTGTTTTAGATGCAAGTTTCTTCTTGTACTCCCCCTGAGTGTGATGGCCTAGACCTTCATCGTCAGACACACTTTTATCAGAGAGGGAAGAATATGAGGAATAACTCTGGTATTGAGATTCATAAGATGTGAGTGATCCTTGCATTTCAGATGGAAGATCCTCTTTGCTCAAATGCTCTACGCGAGGAGGGTGGATTTTGGAATGAGGCACAGAAGTGGACGTTGAAGGATGGTTAGAGGAGGTGAAACTGAAGCGGCGCCAGAAGTTGCCCTTTTTTCTTCTTGCACCTTGAGCTGAGGTGAGCTGGGTAATGGTGTTGCATTTGGCCTCCAACTCTTTCTCGAGGCTAAGTATGGTTTCGTCTCTTTGTTCCAGTTCCTGGTGGTGTTGCCACAATGCTAACTTTTCTTTTTGGTCAAGAATGTCAATGGCTTGGTGACTTTCGTTCAGCTTCCGTCTTAGTTCTGTGTTCTCTTTTAATAAATTCTCAACCTTCTGCTCAAGAGTTTTTGGACTACATTTGAAAAATTCTGAAATAAAAGACACAATTATTTTATAATTATGTAAATATTTTGAATGCTACTAAAAAAGAGGCACTATTATATAGGTGATCAATGGGTTAAAAACATATTTTGTAT
Source organism: Parasteatoda tepidariorum (assembly GCF_043381705.1). Taxonomy (NCBI): domain Eukaryota; kingdom Metazoa; phylum Arthropoda; class Arachnida; order Araneae; family Theridiidae; genus Parasteatoda; species Parasteatoda tepidariorum. Next base: position 6,561,726 of record NC_092209.1, read on the forward strand.
AATTTAACTCTCAAAAGTGTAATAAAGATTAAAAGATTTTTCTTTATTCCTAATATTGGGAAAATAAATTACTTTTAAGACGGGAAAAAATGTATATAGTATAATTTATACTGCATATTAGAAAATTAAAAATAAAAAAGAAGTCAAAATGAATTTGACAATTTGCAAATATATAATAGTTTTTTCATATATATAATAATTTTTTTCCTGAAAACATGTAATATCAATTAACTTATAATTTCTGCAGCAATCATCAGAGATAAAAGAGAGATTTTGCTAATTTACTTTTAATTGTGCCCACAAGATTAAAAGAAACTGCATATTCGAGTTTTTTTTATTTTCAGATCTTATGCATTTTTGTATTTTTTTGCATGGTTTTACAAAGTTTCAAGTATGATGTTCATAGCTGTTGAATGTTGTTTGCTGTTCTTTGAATTAACAACATGAACATGTTACAGATAGATAAAGAAGAATGCTATCACAAAATGAAGATAACAGATTCTTTATTACAAAATGTTAAAATGATGTATATAATTTTACAATGATTGGTTGATTTAATAGAAAAAATTAATTTTATTGGTATAAGTTTAAAATTACGGCAGTTCGATTGCATTAAGTCCATAAGAAAATAAATATTTTTTAGTTGTTTTAAATTATTGAATATATTTATTTTAATAATACAATTAGTTCGTAATTTATTGATACCTTTTATACATATACATTTCATTGTTAATAACGTAATACAATGTAATAGATACTTCAAAAATTATTCTTTCAATAAATATCTTAAGAAGTGCAGCGAACAAAAACTAAGTGCTTTAAAATATTGCCCCAGCCCTGCAATAAAATTAAAAAAGTATATACAAAAACAAAATTACATAAAAAATTAACATTTACAAAAAACAGTAATCAAGCATATCATTTTAAGAAATTATTTAAAACTGAGATTAAAAACAGTTATTGTTTCAAAGAGGATTGATTTTAAAAACTAAACAGTAAATAAACAAACATGTTTTCAAAATAAATAAGGTCAAATTGATCAACACTATTAAAAAACCAAAAACTTAACCAACCATTATCAGGAAGAATACATCCAATAACTTCACACCGAAATTGAAGATCTATAAAAAATAAATACCAATGTTAGAATGATACTCAGTAAAAAATCACTTTGATATATAGAAAAAAAATTCCTGTTATATTAAAGAATAAATTATTTAGACAAATGCATAGTATACAGTAAAATATTCATCACAGGAGTCAAGGTTAGCCGGCTTAAATAAAAATGGTTAAAAACTAGACGAATTTAAGAAACTATTGTTTTTAATAGAAATGATTAACTTAAGATAATTACTTAAAAATTTTATTCTCATTAACAATAACATAAATTAAAAGTAATGTACAGAGTTTGTATTTCATTAATAGTGTTATTTTTTATGTGCATTTTTGTTATCTTAAAACTTGATATTTTCTAAGGCGAAGAGCATGAAACTTACTTTTAAGGCTGTGATATTTGAATTTCTGAGTGGTTAAAAATGGGTATATCTTCAGTCGTTATAAATTAAATGTTCTATCTTATCTAAAATATTTTGTATGTTGCTTTATAAATACAGTTAAATTCGTTTAATGAAAACACAATTTCATGAGTTACCAGAATTGATGAGGACATTTTAATAAATCGTCAATTTCTTATTTAAAAAGTTTTATGAAGTTATGCTATTGCCATCATAGCTTTGATTTATTGACTAGTTTTTTTTTTATAAACTTTTTGAAATTTAGTATATTGAAGTTTTTAGAAAAGAAATAGGTTATTTTCTGAAATTTCATTCCCTTTAATAGTGATTTAATATTTTCTTAAGTTAAAATTGCTAAAAAAAATTTAATTTATTGATAGGTAATGAAAAGCAACAATGAGAGCTTCTCTTAAACCCCTCAATTATATGACCAGTTGAGCCATGCATTTATTGCTACAATAAATATGTAAGCTATATGAAATATAGCACTGAAATTTACTGTTGCATCTCAGAATGCTATAATTGATAGTAAGTCTAACTGCAAAAGTTTAAAAAAAGAGGCAGGCCTGTCTTTATGATAATTGGTTTCATGCTCAAAACAGTTATAATAGTTAAAACTGCGAAATTTAAGCTGAAAAATAAGAGACTGTATGTTCAAATCTTTGTATGTTCAAATGGTCGATGCATTGTTTTAAAATAGATATAATATAAATTTTTAAAAGAGAGTAGTTAATGTAGAAGCTATTTTCTCTCTATAATTTCTTCCCTCTATAATTTTTCTCACTATAATTTCTACTCACTATAATTTTTGCTCATTATAATTTCTTCATTTAAGTATTACATATCAAGCTCATTTGTGTAAATAGTTTTGACCAACTCTTATTTAAACAGAAAATTGCCTAGACCTTTACATTCTCTATAACATGACATAACTATAACACGATTGAAACAAATATAGTTCAAGACATTATTTGAAAATAAATTATGCAAGTAATTTATACACAGTTAAAAAATAATGAAATTAATTTTACTCTGAGAAACATTAAAACCTGCTATAATTTAATAATTTTTATATAAGATAGAGTGCCCCAAAATTTCAAACATTTATTAATTTGAAATTATACACATACTATTCAATATTTGATTTATCAAGCCAAATTGACATTGTTCATATTACACTTAAGAATAAGTTATTACCGATTGCAAGCCTCACAGCGGGCAAAAGAAAAAATATCATGGCATTTTTCAATAAAATCAGGAGATTTGAACAGTATACTACATATATACCAGATTACTTTTAAAAAGAGAAAACAACAAATTAAAATATATATATATATATGTGTGATAACAATTTGCTCTACTTAAGTATAACTAAACCAAATTTTATCGCAAAAGAATAATAATATACATTATTTTATTTCAAAATCACTTTGTTTACTAAATGAGTTAGAGCAGATTCAGTATAACTTTACAATACTGAAATTTTATTATACATTGATTAAACAACTAATAATAATTAGAAAACAATACACAGAAAATTTTTATTGTACTCTTATATAAAAAATAATCAGTATTAATAAGTTAATGAATGTTCCCTCATATCAATATTTACTTAAAATTTATAATTCAGTTTATGAACTTTTTAATAAAATAAATTTTATGTAGTTAATTAATTTTACTTTCTGTACAAAATTTAGTAGATGATCCCACAATGCACTACATAAAAATTCTAGGATATGATTAAAATCAACCAGTTTTAAAATCAGATGAAAGAGACAAATCAATAATTGCTAACTACAACTATCCCTTATAAGGATTTTTACTACAATTGTATAAATATGTGTATGGTCTCTGAATTTTTCTTTTCTTTTCTTTTTTTTGTTAATGGCAGGCACTTGTGTCTATTTCCCCATTGGCCTTAGAAATGCCAGAATTGCTACTCTCTTTTCGTTACCCAGTGAGCACCAATGGCTAAACCACGGTGGTGGAGTAGCGTCGCGCACGTCATACAACCACAAACCCGTTTATATGGGGGGTTATATTTACACACAATCACACAGAAGAAAAAGATATAGAACACAGAGAGAGAAAGAAACGTCCATGCCCAGAGCGGGATTCGAATCTGCAAAAATCGGCTACGCAGTCAGGCACGCTAACCACTCGGCCACCCAGTCGGCTTCTTGAAAATATAAAATTATTGATTTGAGTTTTTTTTTTGTTGATAAAATGATGGAGTTTCTAAATAGTTGGAAATTTTGAATCTGGCAGGTAAGACTATATAACTGAACCATGAATTACATTAGAAGGCAGTTCTTAAGTTTGAAATTTTGAATTTTTAGATTTTTAATAAGATTATTATTGTAATTCAATTATTGTAATCCTATGAAATGATACACAATTACTATATAGATGGGCTGAAAAAAATTGATTGCTCAAATTAATGATTTAAAAATCTAATTTCTATTAGTAGAAAAAGAAATTTTCTGTACAGACAAAAGTCAGAACAAAAATATTTTTGATCTATAAAATCAGGAGAATCAAAACAACTAAGAATCAGAGTTCTCTCTAGGAATGAGAAAGGGCACTTTGAGTTTTGAAAGGGCACTTTCTTAACATTGTAAAAATTTATCAAAATGTGTAATCTTATGTAATATTAACTGAATTTGATCCTCAACAATTTTTAAATTATCCTCTTAGATTATTTTATGTGTGTTTTTCAACAAGTAATTCTCACTATCATCGAAATAAGAGAAAAATTTGTAGTTTGTAAAAAATAAATAAAGACAATCACTATGCACAAATGTTTTTCAAATAAAGTAAAGTAAGTAAAAAATAAATGATTATTGATAAATAACTTGAAAGCTTTTGTCGTAATTTAAACTTAAAATTATAAGAAAATAAACATTTAAAGATGCCTTTTTATTATTTTTAAAAAAGGTATTTAAAAAATAATTTTAAAATTTAAAACCATAATGTAAAAAATTCATTAATATACTCTCAAAAAAAGAGAAAATTGTAAAAATTCAACTAGTTGGAAATAATCCTAATAAAATAAATGTTTGTGTTTAATGAAATAAATGAATTAAACCTATAAACACATAGGGAGAACACTGCTTCGAATTCAGAAATTTTTTTTTCCTGCATTATATCCGCGTTTTATATATACATAAAAAAATAGTAAAATAAACTTATTTATGCAAATTTAAAGAAAATACAGACCTCTGCAAAGATTTTGTAGACTTTCGATTTCCTCATGAAGACCTTTTAATAAAATGGCATGCTCATTTTGTAGAAAGGTTATACTTTGTTTAGCAGCTAAAAGTTGTTCTCTAATACTGATTTCATTACAGCTGTCTTCACAGAATGGAACACCATCCTCAGCTGTATCCAACAGCCCATTGGCACATTTTTTGGTTAAAACACAATTAGAAGACACATCCTGTGTCATTTCGTCAATTTTATGAAATTCTGTAGAAAAAGTAAACAATTATAAGAGTTATGTCTACACAAATTCAGACTAAAAAAAAATTAAAATCATTATTAAGATTTCACTTCAATTTTAGAAATAAAATCTGCTAACTTATCCAGGAAAACTTAAACTAATTTCCAGATTAAAATTTTGCTACATATATGTATACACACAGCAAACTTTCATTACCAATACGAAACTTTTTTAAATTCAAAATGCAACAAAGCTTACCTTTTGATAGAAAATGTGCAATAGATTAAATTTTGTAAAGAAACAAAATTTTTATTCAGCAAAGGTAACATGTAGGTATAGTAATCAAGTATAGGACTGGGTGATACGTCAATTCATTGGAAAACACTGATGTTGTGTAATCATTGACGACCCGATGCTTAGGTTTGCGTCTTTTACGAAGCATCAGAAGAGCGATTCTTCAGATTCAACATCGATGTTCGCAAGCTTGCAAACACCATTTCCGCCGATCACGAGGCGACATAGATTGCCGTGACGATCTTTTCCCATGTGTTTCTTCCGTCGCGAATTATCAAGTAGCGCTGTGCTGATACAATGAATTCCGAAGTGACTAGGAGTGAAACTAACTCATCGCCAATGGAGGATGAAAAGGTGCTTTTTTCAATTCGTGCAAATCCAAGAAAAGAAAGTGATTTTCTGAGGATTATTTATGTTTTGTTATTTTATAATACTTTGAGATCATTTTTGTCTTGTTGAAGAAAAGATCGTTTTTGATCAGTTCCGAAAAGACTTCTTGTTTATTTTATTTTTTTAACCTATTTTTCTTTGTTAAATCTGAAGAATGCATTCCTTTTATTTGGATAAAATGCTTTCATTAATAATTTTGTATAAAGCTGCAATTTTGCATATTGACTACGTTTTCAATTATTAAAAAGTGATTATTATTATTGTTACAAAATATAAAAAATCTAATATTTTCGCAAAAAATTTTGGCAAACCAGTTTTTAAACTTATCAAACGCAAATTTTCTTTTTAAGACAGTCGTTTCGTTTTTATTTCTTCAGCATATTCTTTTTCGACTTGATTGCTTTTCGATCTTCCCTATTTATAACGATTTTTATAAGAGTGTGCAGTTAAATTTCATTTTCACGGAATATAGATTAGCAACATAATAATACATTAGGTTAGCAATAATTCTGAAAATAAATTTTAAAAAAATTGATTTTTACAATATTGAAGCCATAATAATTTCTTTTGTATCCTTTTCCAAGAAATTTTATTTTAATACTAGTTTTTTGCTATTTCCTCAAAAATATTGAAGGTTACTACCTTCAATATTTCTACTGCACTCAATAAATTATGGAAGGATATTCTTCAAGAAATTCTAGAGAATGAAAGACCAAGAGGTTATACGCATCGGCTGTTCTAAGTTTTCTATCTTTCGCAATCCATCATTTTTTAAAAATCTTTTTCTATTCCGTTCTTCATTTTTCTGTTTATAAAGATTTTTAAAATTGTTGGCTCAATGCACATTTTAAAATTTTATTTTATTTTTACAGTTGGCTGACATACTTTGGGGCAGGCTAATACTTTTGGTCTATTGATCGGATTTTTACATATTAGGACTTAATCTTTAGTAGTTTGAGGGAGAGACCTCAAATATGCTAATTAGTTTAAGCAGACAATATATTTAATTACAAAGTGAGGCACAAAAACGTACATATCTGAATAAATTTTTTGACGGATTGTGATTCCTGACCCTCAAAATATAAGGCGTAGCCGTAATCTGAGAAATATAGTCCAAATTATTTGGTCAGGAGAGCGATCGAAAGTTAGGATCTCTTGATGTCAATGCTACTTTTTGCGTATTTCATCATATCTCGAAAACTTTTTACTCGAATTGAAACATTTTAACACAAAATTATAAAATTTGTTTATCCAAAGATAATTTTATGCAAAAATGATTTTAATTCATTTTTTTTATTAGTAATAGTCAAAAAAAGTTTGATTGTAAGGTATAATTTTTTTTTTTAAAGAATATAATTTTTTTTTCATACACTGCACTCTATCCACAAATATCAAATATTAATTGCTAAAATATTCATGTTAAGATAAATTTATTACAATATAAAAGCCGAAAAAAATGCATTAATTTCTTCTAATTTTATTTNTATAAGATCGAAACAAATCATTTTTTATTTTAAAATAAAAAAAGTTAAAAGAAATTAGTTTAATAGTTTCTGAAAAATAAATTTCAAAAAATCAGACTTTTTGAAATTCGATCACTAAGTCAAAAGTAATTTTTTTTTCATACACTGTACTCTATCCACAAATATCAAATATTAATTGCTAAAATATTCATGTTAAGATAAATTTATTACAATATAAAAGCCGAAAAAAATGCATTAATTTCTTCTAATTTTATTTTCTAGAAAAATTATTTCCTAATGTAATAATTTTTTAATGTGTTTTTGTCTAAAATACCTAACCATCTTTAAGAATGTTGAAAATTAACAATAATTTTTGTTGGCCAAGGTTGAAACACTATTTCTATTTTTTCTTTTCTTACCTTTCTTAATTCATCCTTAAAGATAATTGACTCATTTTTTTCAAAGCTGCATGTAAAATTTTAATGAATTATTCGTTTCACTAGTTAACTATTTATTCAATACCTTCTTTCTTTAATTTAAAAACTTGCGATTTTTTTCAGCAAAATCTGAAGGTTGAAAAGATGTGTTTTGTTTAAATTGAAAAAGACAGTCTAGTGAATTATTTTAATCCAAAAGAAGAAAATAATCAAAATAAAATAATAAATAGAAAAAAATAGAAAAAAAAACCCATTACAATAAATATTTTTTACTAAACATTGATATACCAGGCTATAAAATCATACATTTAATTTACTCCTATCTTACTTTTTTCCCTATTGATGATATTTTTTATATAACTTTATCGAAATTAAAAACAACATTCAATTATAAATCACTTAGTTGTTTATATAAACTTATAAAATGAATATAATTCGTATAATGTTAGTTAGATGCATTTTGGCAGATTTTCACTTTTTATAAATTTTATCTGAATATCCCTCTCTCGAAATCTTACTCCCTTTTTTCTCCAAGCACACTAAGTTTAAATTTTAAAAATCTGATATATATATTTAAAATTTCAGTTTTAGTCTTACTTTACAGTAGCATCAAATAAATAAAAAGCAAAGTTGTGAAGGAATGCAAAATTTGGCAAAACCAAATGTGAAACAGTAACGTGACATCGCGATGTATCGAAGCATTTAGATGTTTGAGTGGCGATGCATCACAATGCTGAAATCTTAACATCGCCCAGTCCTACTCAAGTTTATATATTAAAGCAATATTTTACACAAAACTGGAACAATAAAAAATTTGAATTAAACATTGTTTATTAAACCCCCTATAGCCATATAGTAAGCCTTCTTATGTATTACTTACAATTTGGAATCAAAATTTATACAGAATCGAATATGGATATGCTCTAACTTATAACAGTTCTACCAACAATTAAAGTTTCCTGCGTGAGAAGTTTCAGCTATCATAATAGACTAGAGATAGGTCACTGAGACTCTTTGAAGAATAAGACACATTTTAGAGTAGATAGGCAGTAGACAAGACAGTTTCATATGCACGTATGAAATGTTAAAAATAATAGAACATTTCTAATGCTTTAATTTCTGATTTTTTTTCCTGCTTCGTATTTTAATGATATGTGAATAGCACTGGTAACATTGAAACCTTATTTTAAACTGATATCAGTATTATTTAGTAATAATGTGTTTCAGTTTTTTATTTCTTACATTCATTCATGGTTTTGGTCACTAAAAAGTTATTTATTCAACTGTCAACTTGAAAATTGTTCATATTTTTTGTGGAAATAATGACATGCAAAAATTTTAGTCTAGTTAGCACTTAAGAACTCAAAATTCATTTAATACACTATCTATTTGATAAATACAGTTTAATAAAAAAGAAAAATATTTTTCATGACCATATATTTTATTCCATGGACAGGGCAAGGATGACTCAGCTTTTCACCCATTCAGTGGGTCGATAAAATAGCATGCTTGGGGACTAAACACTGGGGGTTCTGCATTTGGCTGACCACCAAACTGGAACTGCTCCTGCATCCCAGAGCCCAAGTTCAAGAAAACTGAGATCGGCTCAGTAGGCATTGGCTCTCTATGGGCTGTCACAGAACTGAGTTTAGTTTAGTATGTTTTATAAGATAAAAACCATTAAAAATATATTTTTGTAATCTTTTTAAATAAATTGTAAACCAGAATTTTATACCCTTTGCCTCTGTCACCTTGCGGTGGTTGCCTGTGTTTGCCTAATAAAAGGTCCAGCCCTCTTATTAAATTATAAGTCGTGCCACAATCCTCATCATCCCACTTCTTCAGCATTGTGTCCTAGTTACTTGCAAGCCCTATCTAATCTCAAATCACATTCCAAATACAATTGAGCACAAAATTTGCCTTTTCAGAATTACAAATTTTATTCTTTGACTTTTCAGACTTTTGAAATTTCCCAAAGCTTTGACTTTTGAATACTTTTTTTTTTACTTTTCAGACCTCTGAAAAACTTATTTCTCTTCTTCACATTTTTGGCACATTTCAAAATTTTTCAACATTGATCACTGAATTCATTTCTTACGCCATTGGCTTTTACAATCTTTGATATTCCCAAAGCATTGTTCCTCCAATACCTAATGCTCTTTTATTGTGTAAACTTCTCATTTGTTTTTTTCCAAATTTTCATTGCACATTATATTTTGTAAGCCATTTATACTTATTGCTAATGTAATTATTTGCGTTTTATGTATGTTTTATATGTAGAATGTATGTTCTACTCTCGTGTGCCCTTGAATAGGGCTGGTCGAGATACGAATAAACAATATATTTTATCCTTATGCCTATGATAAAGCCCATATTTTCTGTTTCAAGTTGTTAATTAGATTTTTCTTCTAAGTTATTTCTTTAGTTAAGGTGTAACTACAAAAACATTTTGCAACTATAATTTTTTAAGACTATAAGCACTTTTAATACCATAATCTCACACAAAATGTCAGTAACAAGTATTGTCCATGATCATTACTTAAGTACATTCCGAGACAATAATATATAGAGATAAGTTTTTCTTTTTCATTTACCTAAATACAGCCGAAACTGAATCATGTATTATTTAACATGATTCAGGTATTACATATTTAGCAAAGGATTGTGTGGTCAAGAATGTAAAAAAAAAATAATAATAAATAAAGAACAGGACATTAAAATGCAAGCTTAACTAAACTTGGAGAAAAGTAAAGAGCAATGAGAACAAGTACCATCTATTCCTGTCTGCATAGGTTCACTTATATTTATAGTTTGAAAAAGTTTTTTTTTTTAAACTTTTTCATTTGTAACTAATAATAAGAAATACAAAATCTTCATCAAAATATAATTCAAATTAATAACTAAAATAAACCTCTTAAATTTTGGACTGTACAGAAAATAAATATGTTTAAATAAAATAACTATTAAATATTCAAAACATTTAATTATATTGTTCAAATACGACTGTTGTAAACTATTAAATTATAGTTACATTTTTTAATGTAGGTAAAAAAAATACTTACCAATAATAGTAAAATAACCAAACAAATAAAATGAAAGAAATAATTCACATGATTCAAAACACTTGAAAGGAGTTGAAATGATAGATATTCACAACTAAGAAAAATAAAACCTCTCTTCAAAATAAAATAAATAGGCAATAGTAGGCGAGTCAATGAACTTTACTTGATTACACGATGAGTAGAAAAATATATTTTACTACTTAAAAGCGAGAGCAAAATACTGATTTTCGAAAAAATACATCCAAATTTTAACTAATATTTGAACGAAATGAAAAGTCTTCTTACCAAGCTATTTTTAGAAACAACGCCAAAAACAAAGCACAGATTGGTAATCATGCGGAACATTTCCTCACTTTAAGGCCATTATAATCTAGAAATGACCGCATTTGTAACAAATTTCTAAAACAGATAAATACTTTCATATGTACATTCTTTAAATAATATTCAAAATTATTTTTTCTCTTTATAATTTAATATTATTATAAGATCGAAACAAATCATTCATACTTTGAAAGATAAAGGTTCCAAATAAATGTTTCTTATGAATGATTAAAATAACGCATTAATAACTAAAACTAAATATGGATCAATGATTTAAATAAATTTAAAATGATGAAATTAATTAAATAAGAAAATGGATTGTAAAATATTCTTCTTTTCTTTGTTTCATAATTGTTTTTGTTGCTATGCGACAGCTAGCGATGAGCTGCCATTATTTAGTCAATTTAAGTGAAATTTTCGAAAACAAATAATAAATGAAATTATTTTGAAATAAAAAATAATTCTTTTAAACTTAAATGTCATAGTTGTTCTTTGAAAACTATTTTATGCACGAAGCTGCTTTAAATAAACAAGAAATTTATATTAATTTAAAATTATGCTATGAGGAAAGCGCTTTGAAATAACTAATATTTATAAAATGCAAGGTGGAATAAGGTAAAGGTGCATTTCGAAAGTAAATTAATGGAGGAAATGTAAACACAGCTTTTATAGGATTTTTTATTTAATATTAGGTAAATTAGTTCATAAATTGTTAACCAAATGATATTTCTTATAGAAACGATACATTTTTAACAAACAAAGTACAAACCTTTTTTTCTCATTTTCTGCTACCAATATGAAATATGATTTATAGTATTATTTAACATTTTATTGACTGAAGAAACTGCTTTATAAACGTGTCCTAGTAATTTTCATAATTAATTCGTAATCTAGTTACGGAAATATTTCTAATAACGATGCATTATTTCGATTTTTAAATTCAACTGAATTTTTCCGGATGAGTGCATCACTATTCAATATTTGTTTTAATAACGAATGTGTTATAACTATATCTGGAAAGTATTTAACTAATACCAGGAAAGAAAGTAATTGTTATTATTGTAAAACAATATTTTTGTATTTTCCACGTGTTCTGTATATTTCACTAAAGAGTCTAATTCAAATAATAAGTTATTAAAACATATAACGAATTCTGTAGTATAATTGAACTGATTATGCATTTAGCAATAACCCCTTTTTGATTGAATTCTGAGGTATTGCTGTCGGAAGAAAAGTAATAATTAGACAACAACATTTATTATAAATGAATTTGTTTTTTATATGTTGTTTATATTTTATATTACATGCAGTATATCTAATTCAAATAAGATATTCAAAAAATAAGTTTGTCCAATTTACTAGCTTATTATTAAAATAATAAGTAATATAATGGATGTGATAGTATTAATGCATTTATTATGTGTTTCAATAATTTCCTTTTTGAAGGAAGTGAGAATTTAAACTATCTGGAAAGAAAATAATTAGTCTATTTTTGCCAAAAGACTTCAGTTCTAAGAAATAAACATAACACATATGATCTTTTAAAGTATCACAAGTGATATTCATCAAGTGTCAGAGAAAAATACTGAACTTTCCTTTTTAACATGAAGAGAGACACATGGGTCAACAGCTCACTGTTTGCCAATGACAATATGTTTTATCTCTATGTTAAATAAATTACTTTTATTATATAATTTACCTAATTTTTTTCATTAAACCCTTCCATTATCACACAATCAGCAATTATTTTAAGAGAATATTTTTATATCTATATACATATATTTACAGTGTTCTCCCTAAGCATTTTTTGAAGGGCAACCCATTCTGTTTGCCCTTTCATCGAAATAAATGCTCCCGTTTTGTAAAAAAACGCTACCATCTCTTAAAAACACTGCCTTTTTACTCATACTTCATTTTGAAAAAAAAAAGAATTAATTCCCTATTTAAATAATAATTACACAATGTTAACTCTCTGTGTTAATAGGTTTAATTCTGATTACTGTCACAAATATTTACTTTGTTAGGATTATTCTCTACTGGTTATGGGGGGGGGGGATATTAATAAATTATTTAAGTGATTTAAAATTTTAAAACTAGTTCTTAGATAAATAACTTTTTTTTTTTTTAAATGCACATTTAAATGTTCATTTTCTCATAATTTTCAGTTAAAATTATAGAAAAAAGTTTTCAAGTTGTTTATCAATTAATAATTTTTTATAAGTTTTACTTTTTTGTGAAAAATAATATGCAAAAAATTTGTCTTTTAGCATGATTATACATTATTTTTATTGACTACAAATTTTTCCCTTATTTTGATAATGAGACAGAATTACTTCTTGAAATATATTCATAAAATTGTATAACAGGGTAATTTGAAAACTGTTGAAGATGAAATTTAGCTCTTACACAATATTACATATTTAGAGAATTTTTTATGGTACATATTTAGAGAATTTTTTATTTTTTATGCTCTATCAAAACTCAACAGAAGGGCCTTGATCTGTTTTATTCCTTGAAAGAACTCAGTATATATATATATTACAAAATATCACCATACTACATATTTTTTTATATTTTTTTTTAAAATTTAAACTTAGAAAGGAATACTGTCTAATATTATAAAGAGTAATGCTTTAACAAAGAGAACTAAATTGCTATATGAATTGGGGTATAACCTTTAATATACTATGAAATGGGCAATTCCCTGAAAAGTAAGACATTATGTATGATTTTCCCCCCTTCAAATTACATTGATGTATTCAATATCCTTTTTCAGTTGAAAATACAGAGAAGTTTTGTTTTTTATAATGGTCTAAAAAGTAAAATTTTTTTTTTTACCAAAAATTTATAATTTCAATGTCAATTTCTTAACACCAATTCATATTGTAATTTTGTTTCCTTTTTGAAGTATTTATTTTTTTATAACTATAAGTATTCTTTTTTCAGTTTATGTTCAAAGAATTGTAAAAAAATATGTACTTCTGTGATAAAAAGTGTTAACTTAATTGTTCTTTGAAGCATAACAAGGATAACAAAAACTTAAATTTCTCTAAAATTCTAATTTTTTTTTAAAATAAAAATATCCATATGGATGTGCTGCTTACTTTTATTTATACTATCGCCAAAGGTTTCCAATTGGTTCATACAATTTTTTGCAATTATTCTAAATTTAACTAAGCATTACGAAAATAACCACTAACTTTTTTGTATATTAAATTATTTTTGTCATTTAAACTAGGTGCGATATCTACAAGAAGATTGAAGTTTTATAAAGTAGCTAAATTTAAATTCAACATAAATGAGCAAAACAAAATAACAAAAAATTTTGATCAGAATAATAAATCCTTGTTGTAGATAATAATTTTATAGAATATCTAAGAACAAATTTAAAAGCACCAAACTTATTCAATTTGGTAAGAAAGTGCAAAAACGTAACAACCAAAATAACTTTTGATTTATTGATTGTATTTTTGCTTGCTAGAAGTCAATTTTTTGATTTAAAGGTGTGATCCCAAATATGCCAATCAATTAGTACAGATAAAATTTAAAATTACTAAATGAGATACGAAAACATACTTTCTCTTAAGTTAATAAGCCTTTTTGATGACCAATTTGGATTTCTTATTAAAACATGGGAGGTCGCCACAATCTGGGAAATATGCCCCAATTGTTAGGTCTGGAAAGCTAGTTCCCAATTGTTAATTACACTTCGCATAATTCCCTATTTCCTTAGGACTTTTTTAAGCGAATGGAAACATTTTTGCACACAATTGTCAAACTTATTTATCCAAAGATAATTTCATGCAAAAAATAATTTTAGATAATTATTCATTATTTCATATTTTATTTATTAAGAGTTGAAAATTTTTTAATTAGGTGGTTTACAGTTTTCATCTTTTCAAAAAATGTTATTTTACATTGCAAAATGTATTATTTGATTAAACATGCTACTTTTTTTTAAATTTGATAATGGAGTATAATTTCTACAGGAAAAATTGGAAATGTCCTAAAAATCAAGATGAATATAAAAAGATAGAATTGTGAAAAATTGAGTTTACCTTTTGTTGCTAATTTTAGAAATAATTTTTGTTTTAAAAATTTTAATAAATGCATCAATATAAACTTATTTATAATCATAATATATTTTTTATGTTCTTAAAAGGTCACTATTTTTTTATTCATGCTTTTGAAGACTGTGTATATCTAAGGGAGTATTTGCAAGTCTAAAGCATAAAGATTGTCTACAGTATCACCTACCAAGATTAAACAAGGCCAATGCAATTTCATTTTAATTGAAAACATAAATACTTAAATTTTATCAATTGGAGACAATCTTCAACAGTTTAAATTCACAAATAATTTCTAATAATTTCCTATTGATAATACCCAGAATGTATTTCTCTTTATGTTTCTGTTTATCATAACTTTGAAATCTGTTTTCAGATTGTTTGTGCAATGTCTGGCAAAGTGAAGAAGAGATCTGCTACCAACTCTGCTGATTCAGCTACTCTAACACTGAATGAGAGAATTTTAAAAGAGTGTCATGACTTCTATGTAGACCAAAAAAATGGTAATATATTTTTTTTTTATTTATTTATTTATTTTTTTTTTTGTAAGAAATTCTATTTTACAAAAAAAATTCATGTGACATAAATCTACCATAGACATTTCAACAGATCTAGTTTATCTTGATAAGTTGGATATCTCTCATTTAAAACTAGTTTAATGTCTTTATCTTTACATTAAGCATATTAAGATAAAGTTTACTATTTTAATTTGTTTGACACTCTGAGTATTGGTACCGACTTTTTCTGAGCTTTAAGCTGCTGACTTTTCCAGCAACAAAAACTGTTTTTTCCCATGTTACTCAATGGGGTGCATATAATTAAAATTTAATGCAATTTTATGTTATAATAATATACCATAATTTTTTCTCTCTATTTGAACTACTGTAATCCTTTGTAATTTTAATTCCTCAAGAATGTTTGCCTATTTTAAAAATAATCATTTATGATTAGTTTTTAAAATTAGGTTATTATCCAGTTTTTTTTTTTTTTTTTTTTTTTTTTTTTTTTTTTTTTTTTTTTTTTTTTAATTTTGGTACTAGATCAATAGATTTTACTAAATTACATAAAAAAATAAAGTAAAATCTTGTAAATTATAGTTATTTAAACAATAATTTCCAAACAAGTGAAGATAAATTAAATTGATTATCTAACTTTCATTAATATATAATTCAGCTAAATTAACTTGAAATATAAATCAAAATGCTTTCAACTTGCTTTGAATGCGCTTTTAGTAAAGGTGGGAAGGTATTTGTTTTTACGAGGAACACATTGTCAATTGGGGTCTATAAAATGTTAAATTTTTTTAAAAAAATTTATATGAAATTATTACGTTATTAACGATAAAAATTTCATTAAAATTTTGTAACTTTTAGTATGATTTGAATTTTACATTTTTTGAGCATCTAGACAGTTTGTAGTGTTTTGAAATATAATTAATATCAATTTGTTTCATTTATGAAAAATTATCAGTTTTTAGGAAACATAATTTTTTGTAGCTTGGAAAAGTAATTGAATTTTCTTGTACAAACTGGGACATATAATTCATAAATTAAGTTCATATATTATTATAAAGCATAAAACTGTTTTTTCTTCATATTTTAATCATACCTTTGATTGAAACTCATTAGTATTCAATTTTTTATGATTGCATTAAAATTAAATAAGGTTTTAGAAATTTTTTTCTGAGTTTTATACTTACATTTAAAAATTTAAATTCCTTACTTTTTACGTATAAAAAAAAGTTATGAATAAACATTTTTATGAGAAAAATATTGAAACATTATTTGACTGATAAATTGTTTGTTTATTCATTTTTTAAAGATATTGACTAGTAAATTGAAGTAGTTATTTTTCATCCTTTCTTAATATTATTCGTTACTACTATTATTACTTTATTTCTGTCATTATTCTAAATTAAAGACTCAAAACTACTAAAGTTCTTTTGTTACATAAAGTATTATTGCATTTAAATAATATTGTAATTTTGCATTATTATGTGAAATTTTATAAAAAATATACTGGAAACAATGACTTAAGCAATTAAAATCTAAAGTGTAAATAAGTTATATTTATTTATATATATAAAAATTTTTATATGAAACAGTTTCCAGTTAAAATTTTCAGTTAAAATAATGAATGTTGTTAGGAATTAACTTTATAAACATTACTAAACAATCTGTTTGGCAAAAAATATTTAACTCACTGCTAAAAAAAAGTTACATTTCAACATGCAGTCTTCTCTTTCTGGCGAATCCAGTTTTTCCTTGTTATTAGATAAATAAATAATGCATTGAAAAGAAGCATTCTTTCAATTTTACCCATTTGTTATACTGTCAGTGTGTAAAGCAGTTTTATGCAAACCGAAAGTTATAAGGAATTTAAAAAATAAAATTGTAGACTAAGTAGCAATGGTAAGCAAAAATTTGAATTTTATCCCAATAGACTCAGAACTAAATCTGTGTTAATGCAATTAAATATTGGGATCTTTTACTTGAATAATTTTAAATTTTTATGTAAGATATTTGTAAGAGTTTTTATGTCATTTTTTTTTTGTTTTTAAGAAATAAAAGTAATAACCTAGCAATTTAAAATTTTCCCAAAAAGTTACAGTGCAACAAAACAAGTTGTAAATAGTTATCAAATATTTAACTTTCATTTTAAAAACAAATCCTGCAATCTATTCATGGATTCAAGAATAAAAATTTAAAATTTCTTTGAAAAAAACCTGGAAAAGCCTGGATTTTTGATGCAAACCCAGGTAGGTTAAGCTTTATCAAGAGCACTGATTTATAAATTTTCGATAAGACACAATATTTAAATGTAACCAAATTTGTGTATAATATTGTGTATCAATTATTATGTGTTAATATTAAGTATTCTAGCAAAATATTGTATTTAATAATTAATATGTTTAAATACAGTCCTCCAAACAAAAACGGACCAACTTGAATAACTTTTGATCTAATGATCGGATCTTCACATTCTAGGACTCTATCTTAATGACCTGAAGGGGTGACCCTAAATATGTTAATTAACTAGTGTGTACGATATTTTAAGTTAAATCAGACACAAAAATGAACTTTTTCTAAAAAAGCATACCCTTTTTTTGACGGATTCGAATTTCAGACCCCCCCAAACTATAGGGAGTAGCCGCAATCTGGGAAATATGCTCCTAATACTTTTTTCAGGAGAGTGCTCCAAAGTTTGGACCCCTTAAGGTTAATTTTACTTTTTGCGCGTTTCGATATATCTCGAGAACTTTTTATAAGCAAATTGAAAAATTTTTGCAAGCAATTATAAAGTTTGTTTGTCCAAAGATGAAACCGTGCAAACAATGGCTTTTGGTAAATATTTATTATTTCATTTAATAGCAGTCTAAAATTTTTTGAACTGTAAGGTATATAATTTTTTGCATTATTTTACATCACAAAATACAAATTTTTGAGCAAAATCAGTCAAACAGGTCTTGAGAAATCGAATTTTAAATATCTAACTTTTTTAAACTTCCATTTCTCAGGAGTTTATGTAAAATTATATTTAAAATCGTGCAAAAAATTTTATACATTACAATTCAATATTTTTTCAACCATTATGAAATATAATAAAAAATTATAAATGTTTACTAAAAGTTATTTTTTACATAGAATAATCTTTC
This sequence comes from Parasteatoda tepidariorum, assembly GCF_043381705.1. Classification (NCBI taxonomy): domain Eukaryota; kingdom Metazoa; phylum Arthropoda; class Arachnida; order Araneae; family Theridiidae; genus Parasteatoda; species Parasteatoda tepidariorum. The sequence goes on from NC_092209.1 coordinate 6,580,371, forward strand.
GATAAACGAATTTTATAATTATGTTTTATAAAAAATTCTCGATATGTTACGAAATGCGCAAAAAGTAAAATTAACATTAAGGGGTCCAAACTTTGAAGCGACTACCCTCTATATTTTGGGAATCCCTAAAAAAAAAGAAGGTATGTTAATTCAGAGAAAGTACGTTTTTGTGTCTTTTTTAATGTTTACAATATTGTCTACACTTGTTAATTAGCATATTTGAAGTTATTTTGGATGGTCCGCTTACATATCAATTTAAAGTATTTTTTCTGTTTTTATTAAATGTATTCCTCATTATGTTTTAGTATTTAATGTTATTACTACATATGTATATTGTCTCCTGAGGTGCAGAAAATTTTCGTATCCAAATATTTCCATCAAACTCAGTTCTTTTGAATTGAAATTTCCTAGAAGAGTGATTTTTTTGTTGTTACAATTACTTTTTCAAATATTTTTAGAAAGTAAAGTTTGTTATTGCTAAAATCTTTTCATAATTTTTTCTTCAACAAATAGAAATGATTCAATCAATCATTAAGGATTTGCACAGATCTTGAACAAACTAGCATGAGTCAAAATTAATAGATATAAAAATATATTTCGATAGTAATAATTTTTTAAACTAAATTTAAGGTCCCTGTCATAGACTTAAATTCAATTTAATAAATATTTTCAAATTGACATATAAAGTTACTTGTGTTATATTTAAAATAACCGAAAATTTTCTTCGAACCTAACAGAAATATTCTTTCATTTTTGTCCATCAAAGCAATTTTTTTTCTTGTAAGATTTATTTAAACAGGAAAAATTTTCCATTCCTATTTTTTTTACAATTAAACATATTTTAAGTGTTTGTTTTTTTTACAATAAAAATTATTGCAGACATTTTTTTGTGTATGTTAAGTAGACCAAAAATTTCTTCAGAGCTTCCTGAATTCGCTCGATCAAACATATTCCACACCCCTGGTTGTCTTAAAATCTATTTGTTGTAAATAACAAAAAAAAAACTTATTGAAATCTTTTCACTATTCCCCTTTATTATTAATTTATTATGATTGAAGCGGTATATGATGAGATATAATTATGTGATATAATCTGTAGAAATTCAATATTTAGTTAATTTAAAGTTAAGCAGTATAGCTCAAAGCAACAAACTCAAATTTAATTTAAATATTTGCTACATTCCTGGAATTTTACAATGTATATGTGTCATTAATTTTCAATAACATATTAAATTTTATTTTTTAATTTGTGAAAATTTGAAAACTCTTTTTATACATTTATTGATTAAAAATAATTTTTTTTCTTTCTGAAAATAGCATTTTATTTTAATAGTTTGAACTTTAATGTGCCATACCATTTAATTTCTCACAAATTTGTAAATGGAAGTATTGGCAGAATGTTTGTTCATGTACTCAGTTATATATTTATTTTTTGCTTTTATTTTATTTTTTTATGCTCTTTTAACTATCTTAATAATATTATTTTTTTTTAGTTTGTTAATATTTAGGGGATGGTCAAAATAATTTCTTTTTACACTTATGAAATGATTATACCAGGGTTGGGTTTTTGACGTCAAAAAGTGGTTTTTGACATGACAAGGGTATAATACTGGTTTAAACCGTCAAAAACCCGTCAAAAATGTCAAAAACTGAAGTTTGCCAANTGTTTGTTCATGTACTCAGTTATTTATTTTTTGCTTTTATTTTATTTTTTTATGCTTTTTTAACTTGCTTAATAATATTATTTTTTTTAGTTTATTAATATTTAGGGGGTGGTCAAAATAATTTCTTTTTACACTTATGAAATGGTTATACTAATATATACGCAGAGCCAAACGAAAATTAAGAGTTTAGTCAATGGTATTTTGTATAAAAAAGATAGTATAACAGAAATTTTCTCACTAATATAACTTATTTTTTAAAGTTGAAATAAACTATATACTTTTCAACTTTAGATGTATTTTTCAAGTTAGTAAAATATAACAAAATCAATTTATGAATGAAATATAATAATAAAATAATTTTTGCAATATTTATTAATTGTACTATAAAGCATTGATAATGCAGTGCTTCAAATGAAAGATAGGTATACTTTGTGTTACCTATGAACATGGTAAAAGAAATCTTCCAGCAAGGCATTGCAGACCTAGTGCAGCATCAGCAAATTATTTTTCACCTTTTGTCTCAAATATATATATACATATATATGAATTGAAATGTCGAAATATTTAAATATTTTGATTCCTTGAATTAGTACTTCTATATATCATAATTTTACCATGATTTTTCAAAGTTTTTTGGAATTATTTATTAAACAGTTGTAAAATTTCTGATTATTTTAGTGTTTCCAACTACGTTGTTGTAGATTAAGTGTCGCTTATTGACTATTTAAAGACCCTATTAGTGAAAGAAATTCCTCCCCCACTATTTTTGATAAGATTTTATCCTTACAAAATGTATTGAATAATTCTAAAACAATATTTATATAGATTATTTACATTGAATAACACATCTTTAGAATCATTTGTTACACTTTTGAGGTTGCATTATTTGAGAGAAGACTGAATTTCATTTTGGAGAGAACTCTAAGCAGCAGAATAATGATTTTTGACAAACACTTACTTGTGTGGTTGAAGATATGCTACACGTTTAACATTGTTTAAATTTTGAATTAGTTTTAAAGATATTTATTCTTTACAATATTTTTTCAACTTTTTTGATATACAGAAAGAAATTAAATTCAGTGAAATTGTTTTTCTGTAGCCACTTATCTTCGAAGGGAGTTAAAATAAAATCTTAACATTTTATTTATTATTTTTTTTAATGTTATCAATTTTGAAGGTATTTAACTTCTAAGTTATATAAACCCGAGATGCTAACAAAAAATTCGTCCTTCTCCATTTTTTTTTTTTTTTTTTTTTTTTTTTTTTTTTTTTTTTTNAAACGTTGCCATACAATCTGCTTTCATAAAATAATTTTTTTCCGTTTACATTAATAAAGGATCACGATATTAATATGTTGTGAATAAATGTAGAGAGATAGTTAAAATTCTTCTCTTTTCATTTTGTCATCTTCTGCATTTTTCTAAATGTCCATATGTTTGTTTGACAGAAAGCAAAGTTCAGCAGTTAAAAGTATAATATTCAAATCACTTACGAAATATTAGTAACTAAAATTTGAATTCACACTAAAGGAACAAATACCAATCCACACCAATATTTTGATATACTGTTGCTTTAGTGCTCGTCCCGGCTGTTTTGATAATGTTGGGAAACTATCTGAAAGAATTGCAATTTTCTCTTTGAGTTGGCGAGCAGGGATGTCGCCTCTAATATGTATAAAATATAGTTTCAGCGGGGATTGGGATAGATATGTAAGCAGTGAAGAAAAGAAAAATTTTCGATTTCTTTTTACTTTTGCTCTGATCGCGTAATCTCGTAAGAACTGCTTAAGCAGTTTAAGAGTTGGGTACTGAATCGATGATTCGAATCACTGAATTGATTCGGTGATTTGAATGATTGATTCGAATCAGTTGTTTGTATCCAAATAGAATAATTGTTTCTTAAATTTTAGTTAGTTAAAAGTCTTTATAGCAATTGGCAATATATACAATACAATTATACGAACGATATAATAAGTATATTTATTTATAAGAAAGAATAATACATTTTTTGGTCTATCGACATTAGTTTTAAAAAAAATACTGATAGGTAAGTAAATTTTTTTCGAATTTTTTGCCATTTAGAATTTTTTTGAAGAATTTGATTTTAATCACGTGTCTCACAATGAAGTAGTTTAAGTCATGTTATTCGAATCAGTGATCCAAATTATTAGATTCGAAATGAGATTTGAATCACTTGATTCGAATCACATGACTTGAATCACTGATCTGAATCGCATGATTTAAATCATTGATCAGAATCACCAAACTGATTCTATTGATTCGAATCACTTAGATCAGTGTTTCCCAAAGTGTAGTACGCGTACCCCCAGGGGTACGAGAACAGTTTAGCGGGGGTACGTGTCCTTATGCGAAATATCTTACAACAAACGAAAATTTTAAAAAATTTTTTTAAAAAACAAAGCTAGCCATGAAAATTTACGATTACGTATGTTTCCATTGGCTATTTTCGCAGAGTTAACAGTTAACAATGAGTGGTATCAATAGCTAGTTGTGATTTTTACCTTTTACCATGCAACTTTTTTTTACAGTAAAAAATACATTAATTTTTTGTAGTGGTACACAGCGTTACGAAAAATTTAGAAAGGGGGTACACAAAAGTCATAAGTTTGGGAAACACTGACCTAGATGATTCGTTTTGCCCAACTCTAGAGTAATTGTGGGGTCCGCAAGCGATATCAGGTAATAGGCGGAGTTCTCAAATTTAAAAAAAATAATTTCTTCTATTTAATGTAAAATAAGAACTATTTTGATACAATGGAGACTTTAATTCAGTAAAAATTGTTCGCAATTTGTTGATAGAAATTTAAGGGTAAAATAGATTTATGACAAAGATGTTGTGACTAAAAAATTTTGTAAAAGATTTAAATGATAAATAAGTCATCGTTAAACAGTATAAATGCTAAAAACACACACGACGTAAAGAAATAAAAACTCATTCTTTGTTGTTTTAGGCCGTCAAAATTTGTTCAAAAATTTGAGGAGCACGAATTTTTATACCATCCCTGGCAGTTTTTATTAGCTTGGGACGGTCTTTACATGTAAGCCCTTTTCATTAAAGGATAATATCAATGCAGTGGCGCAGTATGTAGAAAAAAATGAATGCGTCTAGGTTAAAGATCATGTTTAGTCAATTGATTTTAAGTTTTTTCAAAATCGAGCCCAAAAATCTTCCTCTGAACAAACAAACATATCTTTTTTTTCTCTCGATGCATACCGATTTTTGACGCTTAGAAGATAAGTGGTGAATATAGGGTGAGTAAAAGGGATAGAGTCAAGCTTGCCAATGAGGTGAACCTCGGTTCGAATCTCATCGATGGCTGGTCGATACGAATTCTGTTTACAGCTCACACCGACAACATTGCTGACATAATAAATCCTCAATGATAGACAGATAATGGGTTAGAATCCCTTGCCACCCGACTGACCGTGCGATTATTTCCTTTCCATGTAACACAAATGCGGGCTAGTTCCATCAAAAAGTTCTCCACGAAGACAAATTTCTTCCAATACTTGATCCAGGAGTTCCCTTCTTCTCTGACTTAGGTTCAAAATCACAAGGATCCGCATTTAAGTTGAACGATGAGAGTTGTAAGTCCAAAAATTGATCGGCACCGGTTGTGAAATTTAGGTGGGATGTAGCCACAATCTAGAAAATAATTAATTCCCAGCAGTTTAGCCACAAGAGCGGCAGAATGTTTGGGCTCCCATTTCTTACTTTTTTTCGTCAAAATTTCTCGCCTGACTTTAGGATTAATTAGGTAGACCGGAAATATCTTTTCACACTTATAATTAACCATGCTTTTAATGTTTAATAAAGAAACCATAATCAAACCTTTATATTTCATTTTATAACAGTCGTTGAACAACCCACACAAATTTTGAGTTTTTGGCAAAAAATGTTCATCTATACAGCCTTGTCATTTTGAACCTAATCCAGAAGACAAGGAAACTCCTGGATTAAGTATCGGTGGAAATTTCTCTTTCGTCGAGGATTTTTTGATGAAACTAACCCGCATTTGTGTTACATGGAGAGGAAAGCCAGGAAAACCTTCCACGGTTAGCCTTACGGCAAGGGGACTTTGACCTCTAATTCGTCGACCACTGAGGTTATTTTATGTCTGCACTGTGGTCTCTGCGATTCGGGTGCGGAATTCGTATCGACCAGCCATCGCTGGGATTCGAACCAACCCGGTTCACCTCAGTGAGAGGCGGAAGCTCTATCTCCTGAGCCACCACGACTGAAACTTTCAAGCGCAGAACTACTGCGCTTGAGAGAAGAATCGCATCAGAGGAATGTAAATAAACTAGTATCAGTTAAGTATTCAGAATTGAAATGCTGCTTTGTACAAATGATTAAAAAGAAACGAAAGAAACCCGTTATCTGTGGCAATTGTGTTTTAAAATATCTTTATAACTACATATTTGACAAAAAGACTATTTTGAAATGTTACATTATTTAAATTAAATTTATATATTGTGTTGTACTGCTATTTAAAAAAAATAATATTATTTTCAATATTAGATTAAGAAACGATGTACATTCGAAAATCCAAATGTTTCGATTACCTGGAAGTATATGTCCGATCTGTCCGGTAAAGATGTGGTTGATATTGCCAATTAATTGGCTACAACGATGTTCAACGACGGTTTCATGGGGATTTTATTTTATAAACGTCATTGAACAGCCTACTCAATTTTGATTTTACGGCTCCCAATGTGCAACTCAGTAGCCTTGTAATTTTGAACCCAGCTCAGAAGACAAGGGAACTCCAGAATCAAGTATTCGGTGAAACTTTGCCTACGTGGAGGACTTTTTGATGGAACTAAGTCGCATTTGCGTTATATGGTGTAAAAAACCGCGAAAATCTCCCACGGTTAGTCTGATGGCAATGGGACTCTAACCCATGATCCGTCTACGTCTGAGGATATTTTTACTTCATCATTGTGGTTGGTGCGAACCAGGTGCGGAATTCTGATCTACTAGCCATCGCTGGGAATCGAACGCGGTTTACCTGAATGGGAGGCGAACGCTCTATCCCCTGAGCCACAACGGCTCTTTTCATAGGGATTGCTAGCAAGATAGATGTCACAGGTTTTCGAATAAGCAACGCAACGTTCGAGTTTAGCAATAGGCGTAACACAGATAGCCTTGATCTCTCGTAACACTACCTCTAGCAAAAAAAAAAAAAAAAAAAAAAAAAAAAAAAAAAAAAAAAAAAAAAAAAAAAAATAGTCGGATCTGCGGCTCGAAAGCGGTGCACACAAACGAAATGTACGAGTTCGAAAAAAACGTACTGTATGATCCAGACATCGCCGATTGATGGTCTGGAAAGTGTATGAAAGTCCCCCAAAAGCTTAAGAGAAATGTTGTAAAATCTTCAAACGTGATACTCCAAAAATCATTTTTTTTTTCCGTTTGGGTTGCAGAAAAACTACTTGATAGGATTTTTTTTCGAAATTTGTAGAGAATTGACTGAGTTGAAAAATTCCAATTTTTTTTTTATTTATTAATAATCGCCATTTTTTGGAAAAACGTTCTTTTTTGTCAATTTTTTTTCTAACCATAGCTAAACTCATACATAATCATTAATTTTTGGTGGTCTCGTTTGTTTCAGACTATACATCAATATGGAGATCGAGCCTAATCCTGACTATCAGTGCTCGGCTTGCACTCCATCTTCGCCATTATTTTTATATATTAATTTATAATTNGAATTGACTGAGTTAAAAAATTCCAATTTTTTTTTCTTTTTTAATAATCGCCATTTTTTGGAAAAACGTTCTTTTTTGTCAATTTTTTTTCCAACCATAGCTAAACTCATACATAATCGTTAATTTTTGGTGGTCTCGTTTGTTTCAGACTATACATCAATATGGAGATCGAGCCTAAGCCTGACTATCAGTGCTCGGCTTGCACTCCATCTTCGCCATTATTTTTATATATTAATTTATAATTATTTCGGACTAGAAATTTTTTTATGGGTAGCTGAAAGGTGACTCACTAAAATCATGAAGTCATTATGTAACTTATATTTTGATTTCACTGAAAGAAACGAAAAATTAAGATTGAGATTTAAATCGGACCACTTCTGTATCAGAAAACCTCTTTATACGTGTAAATCCCATTGTTGAACCAAAAATTATCCTGATTGGTATCCTTTTTCTTTCTTTCGCTCACTGTCTTCTAGATAAATGTCAGAATCGGTATATATTCTGTGTTTTGCTTATGTTACCCTCTTGGGGGGGTATTGTTTGGTTTGAAAGTTTTCTTTATGAATTGTTTGTGGGGGGCAAATGAGGTAGGAGGCATGCATTGAGTAGATAACGCTCCTGTCATTTTCATTTAAGGTATAAAACATTTTTCGAACTTCCTGGAAACTGATGCACTTCGATAAGAACGGCTTTTCCTGTCTCTGTAAAAACATTTTTGTCTCGCTTGCTGCTCACTTGGCGACACTGGAAATGGCGATGTCTAGTTTCAAAAGCCTTCTTATCGAGGTTACCCTTTATGCCTCATCTATTTTGAAATGTTAGTAAATAAAATAAAAAAATTAAGTATTCTAATCTATCGCCAGTAGCTATCTTTCTTGGCCAGGTTCTTAAATCCAGTAATATTTGGAAGACTAATTCTTCATCGTTTCCGTTGGTGGAATTTTTCTCGGAGTAACTTATAATGCAGCGGTTTCGAAAAGACGTTCCTCCGAACATTAGGGTTTATGGAAGTATCGCTGGGATTCTGAGAGTTAAAAAGATTTTTTTTTTTATTCGGTAATGATATTTGGAACCTTGAATTATATTTATATCCAATTAATAATTCAATAGTTCTTTATTTTGGTTATTTTTATGAAATTATTAACGTAAAATGCCAATGATAAAGATAATAGCAAATTTGAAAGAACGAAAAATCCATTACCACAATATATATTTAAATTAATTACAAAAAATTAGCATTATTATTAATTTTCAATAAAAAAAACAGCAATAGAGAAATATGTATCTCTGTTTACTATTCTCAATGCTCTTAACGACTCTTTCGTTTTCCTTTCAGTTAAAATCATAATCTAGCTTATTTATGTACGCAAAAAAGAAATTCATAACTGAAGTAGATGGATAATCAGAACTGCGAATTAAACTGTCTGACATAATACCTAATTTTAATGCTGTTATTAATAATACGATAAAAAAAATTTATTTACTTTTTTGGTTAATATGTTCACCCTAGCTAATTGATTTAAATATTATTAAGTAAGGTTTCAACTAATGGAAGGTCGAACAGTTACGATTCAATAGCAGAAAGAAGGGAAAAAAATAATAATTGGGTACCGATAGTCCGTTGCCAATTCCCCCCCCCCCCCAATTATTACAAAATTACTCTTTGACAATTGGATGCGTCGTCATCGTTGGTAAATCGTGTAATTCTGTCTTGCTACTATTCAGAAGCCGCTGGCCAATGGGTCAGCGTGTCTGACTGTGAAGCCGATGGTTGCGGGTTCGAATCCCGCTCAGAGCATCGATGTTTCTCTCTGTTGTGTGAATGTGACCCACCTTATAATCGGGTATCTGTGGCGTGGGTAATGTTGCTTGTCTCCGTGACTTAGGTTCACAGGTGGCAATTGGGTAACGTTAAATGATCAACATTCCAGGTGAAGAACGAAAGTCCATTGCCTGCCGTTTAAAAAAAAAAAAATTATTTCGCAGCCAATCAGGTTTGATACACACGCGTGACGTCGGTTATAAGTATCCAATAGAATCTGGTCCAAAAAATTATTTAGCGTGATAATAAATCAAGGCTAATTGCTGTCACGTTAAGCCGCTAAGCACAACCATGTAATTTAAAATACATGGTTAGGCTCTTAAACACGTTTTCTATTTTCCTTCTCGAGTTACTATTAACCAGTTCGTAACTGTTCCCATTCGCCGCAGAATAAATTATTTTATTGCTCTTATAAAATTGCAGAGAAATTAAAATTTCACTTTAGTAATTTTCCTTTCAAATCGTTAAACTTAGTAGTTCTGAAAATCTTTTTGTGCTCCAGGATTCGTTAATAGATATTCTATAGCTTCAACTCCCCCTAATGCTGGAGTAGATTTATTTTTTATTCTTAGAATATTCGAGCACTTTGAAAATGTTAGATTAATTCCTTTTCAGTCTCATTCATTCCAACTCGTCCACATTGCTGTTCTGAATAGCTGTTGGTGCTTCTCATTTCAAGAATGTAATATAGTTTCACTTTTCACTAATCTTAGAATAAATTTTATTGATCGTTACAAACAGATAAAAAATTTTTATATTCCATTTTCTGTGGCATTCATTTCGATTCGGTAATAGATATTATATAATTTTAACTCATAATCGCCGTAAGGTAAATTTTATTGCTCTAAGATGATTGCTTATAATTTCGAAATTCTTTTTGAGTGACTTTCGCTCCGAATAGATCACTTAAATTTTAAATATCTTTTTGTACTTTTGTTTCGTTAAAGGATATAATTTTAACTCTCGGTAAGGTAAATTGTATGGACAGTTGCAGACAATTATAAATTTTCTATTTCTTAATTATTTTTCAGTGATTTCTTTCACTTTATTATTCCTAAAAGCTGTTTGCGCTTCAGATTCCTTGACGGATTTACTATTGAGAATACTACTGTAATCATCATGAATCGTGGAACGAATTTCATTTATCTCAGGTTGTTGTAGTTATATTAGAAACTTTACATTGAATAATAATTTTCGTTCTTTTACTCGACCCTTTTCAAATTCTTAAAAGTTATTTGTGCTGCCGAATCACCGATGTGTATGAATAATTTAATTGTAATTCTCATTAATCTGAGTCATTAACCGAACAGTCTCGTCGCCTCATTAATTGCGATTTTCATTCATTCATCTAATTCAATTAACAATCTTTCACCAATAAGTTTTTACTTGTCTAAGATGAATGCAAGCGGAAGAAAAATTATTTCATAGTAATTCTCTTTCAGTGATTTTTGCACAATCTTTTCTAATTGATACGCTCTTAGCTGTTTCTGTATAACTAATAAAGTGCATATATTATTCTGCTCTAATCTGAAGGCGTTAGTTTAACTAGATTTTCGTTCGCTTCATTTGAAAATTTTACAGTATGTGTATATTATTGACGCTTTTTCTTTGTAAATGTTTATTAATGTGTGACATATGGAACTAAAAATATGTATTAATAAAAGTATTAAAAGTTAAGATGATTGAAATTAGTCAAACACTATTAAAAAAAAAAAAATCGTGATTGACGCAATTTTTATTCGTTTCATTTAAAAATAGGGCAGCGTGTTGTATTATTGTATCTTTTTTTTTTTAATATTAGCAGATTAGCGTCATATTAAACAAAAAAAATTTTTTTAAAAGTAAATATGATAAAATTAATGTATATTAAATTATTTGTACTTTATAAATGAAAAAGAAATCATGCGCTTGACGAAATTTTCATGTATATTATTAATGTTTTTAATTGTAACGAATTAGCGATATTTTGAACAAAAGATATTTATAAAAAGTTAAATTAAATTAATCAAAATCTTCAAACGAAAAACAAACCATGCGCGTAAAGGGATTTTTATCCGTTTAGTTTGAATATTTATGAGGATGTGTTTTTTTGAGGTGTAGTTTTTTTGTTATTCATTATTATTTTTTTAATTTCAACTAATTATTGATGTATTGAATTGAAAAATGTATTAAATGTCAATATAGTTAAATTAGTTGAAAGCTTAAAAAAAAAACAAATGATATGTCTAAAGTAAATTACATTAATCAATGTAAATGCTTTGCAATATTAAATCAAACCGAGAAAGTTGCGTACGAGTATGGAAAATGCTTAGTCTATGTGAAAACGTCATTTAAGATTTGCGAAACCCTCAATTTACGTTGACGACAATGTACTGTAATTTTTACATTTTTATTGATTTCTAATTGCGGTATTACTATTTGCTTGTGTTATGATGTCTTTGATATAATTTGAATTTAAAAATAAAACGAAAATTATTTTTATTTACTGGCTTTCTTTCTTTAAGGGCTGGTTAATTTTACAGCAAAATTTCAGTTTATATTTTATCAAAGTGACTTAATTTCCTTTCAGTATTTTTTATTTTATTCTTTTTTTTACAATTATTGTTGTACCTAGAAATATTTTCTGACAAATGCTAGTTATATATAACAATGACAATAGAGGACAAGACTTGTACTGTTACCACATGATACTACAAATTTTAATTAAGTTAAAAAAAAGTGCAGATTTAAGTCTATATCTGATAATATTTATTAACTATCCTTGTTAAATACAATGTTTAAGAACACTCTTATCTTTACCAAATAACATTTTAAAAAATGTTAATTCTTTTTTTTTCTTTTTTCTTTTAAGCCACGGTGGTTCATAGTATTGCACTCGTTTCTCATTGACTTAAGTTTGAAACCTAGTGATGGTTTGATTCAAATTGTGCTCCCGACTCATACCAACCACAATGCTGATGTAAAATAACCAATTGCCGGATCGTGTGTGAGAATCCCTTTGCCGTCAGGTTAACCGTGGAAGGCATTCGTGGTTTTCCTTTTGTAACGCATATGTGGGTTGGTTCCATCAAAAAATTTTCAGNGTGCAGATTTAAGTCTATATCTGATAATATTTATTAACTATCCTTGTTAAATACAATGTTTAAGAACACTCTTATCTATATCAAATAACATTTTAAAAAATGTTAATTCTTTTTTTTTTTTTTTTAAGCCACTGTGGTTCAGAGTATTGCACTCGTTTCTCAATGACTTAAGTTTGAAACCTAGTGATGGTTTGGTTCAAATTGTGGTAATTCATACCAACCACAATGCTGATGAAAAATAACCAATTGCCGGATCGTGTGTGAGAATCCCTTTGCCGTCAGGTTAACCGTGGAAGGCATTCGTGGTTTTCCTTTTGTAACGCATATGTGGGTTGGTTCCATCAAAAAATTTTCAGCATTTGCTAGTTTTCCCAGCATTTGATATTTTATAACCGTCGCTAAACAGCCGACTCAATTTTGGGTTTACGACTACTAATGTTCAACGACGTAGCTTTGTAATTTTGAACCCAATCCAGAAGACGAGGGAACTCTTGGATCAAGTATCGGGAGAAATTTGCCTTCGTGGAAAACATTTTGATGGATCTAACCAACACCTCCTAGAATAAGGAAGGTCTCAGCACGGATCAATTTAGTAGTCCGATGTGACGAAGTTAACTGCGCAGTTGATGAAAAATAAGAAAGATGTCATTACGTTCGAGGTACTAAGCTGCGCAGTGGTTGAAAATACAAAATAAGTCACTACGTTTGGACTACTAAAGGATATTTATGGTAACCCGTGCAGAGGCCTACTCTTTTCTAGGAGGTGTTGATCTAACCCGCATTTGCGTTACATAGAGAGAAAAACCCTGGGGACCCTAACCCATTATCCGTCTACCACTGCTTACATTTCACGCCAGCACTGTGCACAAACCAGATGCGAAATGCGTATCGTCCTGCCATTTCTGGGATTCGAACCCGATTTACCTCATTGGAAGGCCAATGCGCTCTAACCCCTAAAAGCCATCACATCACGGCTCTCCCTAGAGATGTTCAAGTTCCTTTGTGTGGGCTTCTAAATTACAAGGCTACGGAGTTCAACATTGATACAACGACGGGTCAGCCGTTATAAATAAAATATTTCCTTTTAATTCATTTAAAATTTAGAAATCTATTACATTTCTTTTTAAGTTACGACAATTCTAAGTTCATGGTATCTATTTTATTTTATTTAAATGTATTTAAAAAAAAATTTGTTGTTGTTGACAAATAGAATGTGATAAAAACCTAAAAGGAGAAGTATTGATTTCCGTAGTTTGACTGAGCAGGGGTCTGTCTAGGTTTTTCTGAAAGGTACCTATTTTGTGAAAATTTAGACATAATTTGTGAAAAATTAAAAATTATATTAAAATATCAACACAAAAACATGGTAAAAATATAGATTTAATGTTTCTTAACGGATACAAAAACAAAATTTTAAGGAAAAGTATTTTGTGAAGCTACCGTTTTTCCTAAAGTTGAATTTGTGAAACTACCGTACTAAATAAAATTGAATTTGTGAAGGTACCGCTAAACGGTAGCAAATTCGGCCTGGACAGACCCCTGCTGAGTCATGTGAGTTCATCTAAAATGGAACTGAAGAATGACCCAGTGGTTCAGCCAAGTGTTACATAAATTCCCTTCCATTTTCACACAATGCATTGATGTTCACAGCTTCATTTTGACTGTTATGCACCGCTCCAAGCTTCTTTTTCTTTCTCTTTAATCACTTGCAACGTTATAATCATGAATATAATTTTCAGTTTAGAGAAAACAATGAAGAAAATCGTTCTAGAAATGCTCCATAAAATCGTCATCATTATAATTTTATTTTATTGATCTGTTTATTTATTTTTGAAAATTTAATGCTGGATTAATCTGGTTGCGTGTGTATACTCTTTAAATTTTTCATTACTATTCCCGGTACGGGCCATTCATAAATGTTAGTTTTGCAGGGATATTTTTGACAAATGGGGCGAGGTAACATTTGGTTCAAATCTGCAGAGATTAAAAACTTTCTTTTGACTTTACCTTTTCTCTTAAATGTCGGTGAAACATACTGTTGAATTTTAAAAATAAAATCTGAGCTGCAACGAAGTGTTTTACTGAACTGCAACTATAGTGTCTGTAAGGGGGACAAAATTATTTTTTAAAAAAAGTGCTCCATAATTTACAAACAACATTGTTGGGGCGATGATTTAGGGCAGAATGGTACAATAATTAAAAAATACCAAATTTAGATAATGAATTAAATAAATAAATTCACAAAACAAATAAATTGAGAGCATTGATCATTTTAAAACTGTCGTTGAACAGTCGAGAAAATTTAGAGTTTACGCCTTCCACTGTTGAACTTCTTAGTCTTGTAATTTTGACACCAATCCAGAAGACAAAGGAAATTGAGGATTAAATATTGGGAAGAAATTTGCCTTCGTGGAAGATTTTTTCATGGAACTCACCTTCATTTGGAACTCACCATGGAACTCACCTTCCTTCAAAACCTTCATCATGGAACTCACCTTCATTCAAAACCTTCATCATGGAACTCACCTTCCTTCAAAACCTTCATCATGGAACTCACCTTCATTCAAAACAACGAAACAGTTTACGTGTTTAAGTTGAACTAAGTTTCTCCACATAAGCTAGAATGTTAATTAAAGTGAAGTTCAATGAATACAGAGCATCAAATTTGTTGAAATAGAATTATTTCTCGTCTATGTATTTTACTTAACTTAGATTTATTATTTGTTTATGTCTTTTATTGTAACCGTAATATATTTTTGCTTTGCGTACCTGGCAACTTCGATACATAATTAGTTTGTCTATGTTCTATGATAGGCTTGTCTTTGAACGAATTGAAATTTTTGTGAAAGAATCTTAATGAAAGAATATAGAATGAGTCACTTAAATGATTTGATACTTGATGGGTTTGGCTTACTCGAAATGGAATGGAAAGAACAGCTGCTAACGTAAACAAATGCCACTTTTCAACAACCTATCAGGATCGATATACCCACACAACGTCGCTTGCAAGTATGCTATTGTAATCGTCATTCCCTTTATCTTCCTGCGATCCCTTCGTTCAATTTATTAAGCAACATTTGTTATAATTTTATAAACTAAGGAATAATATTTTTTAATTTTTTCCTGTTTTTATGTCTTTGCAAAACGTTTGTCTATGTAAAAATATTATTGGTTTTGGAAAGGTAAAGAAATTTGATTTAGGTAACCTTTCGTATAGTTTTATAGCCTATAAATAATTTTTGATTTGAATCCAGTGGATTCTAGTTAATGACCAACAGTGAAGAAATACCCTGTGAAAATGTCTTACAATGTATAAAAATTGAAATACTTGCTAATAATGCTAAAAAAATTTTTAAAATTAATTAGAAATATTTTTTTCAAAAAATTTTAACTCCTTTTTATCCTACAAGTTATGCATTTCTTTAAAAAAAAAAACGCATTTATTGAATTTATTTAAAGCTTTCAGTCAAAAATCGTTACTGTGTTTTTCTTTCCTTTGACATAGGAGAAGCTCAGCTTAGCGATTCAGTGAGTTAAATTTAATTATTTATTCTGATGAATTGCTTACTACTTGCCGTTACATTGCTTAGCTATTTTAAATGATGTTATAGAAAAGTAGATGAACTGTATTAGTAAGTTCACGTGTTTCAAAAATTAAAAGAGATAGATTATTGCTACAGTTAAAGTCAGTTATAACAACTATAGTAGATTGAATTGTCGTTGTAGCGAGCGTATCGCTATAAGCAACTACTCGTATTTAACGTAAAAAATAGCAATCCACTGATAAAGGAGTGATAGGCCTGGGGACTCTCTGACACTTGTATGCAGCCGACTAGATCAGGCCACCTTCACTCGTTTACTCAGTGGTGGTCACTTAAGAGCTTTAAAATATCCAGGTGCTTTGATGCCAGCATCCTGTGCTACAATGAACAATCATTCCCTGACCACATCCTTGATTGCCTGGGCCTTACAAGACAAGATATGACGGACAATCCTGTGATGTTATTTTTATTTTATAATCGTCGTTGAACAGCCGATCCATTTTTTGGGTATACGACTACTAATGTTAAACTCCGTAACCCAGTAATTTTAAACCCAGTCCAGAAGATAAGAGAACTCCTGAATCCAAGTATTTGGAGAAATTTACCTTCGTGGAGGACTTTGTGATGAAACTAACCTGCATTTACGTTACATGGCGTGGATAACTACGAACACCTTCCACGATTAGCCTGACTTCAAGGCTCTAACCCATGATCTGTCTACCATTGAGGATATTTTACATCAGCACTGTCGTCGCTGCAAGCCGAACCCGGAATTCGTATCGATCCACCATCGCTGGTATTCGAACCGGGTTCATCTCGTTGGAAGGCGAACGCTCTATCCCCTGAGCCATTACGGTTCTCTGTTATTGGAATTTTTTTGGGGTGCACAAAATCATGAACCTGATTTAACCATGTTGATCTTGGGGATGTGCAGCAGCAGCAACAACAACAAAAATAGCAGTAAAATAGACTGGAATGTAATAGTGTACAGGTTTTTGGCGTCATTGATAACATTCAATGTGGTTTATAATAGTTAGCTGCCGAGAAAGGAAACGAGAAACCCTGGATAGATAAGTAGCCAACAAAAGGCATATCCATTTGAAGTGTGTTTTTTCATTAATTAAGATTCCTGATAGATTTTTCTCTTTAGGAAGGTGGAACATAAATTGACCGGAGGTTCTTCACATATATTTACTTTATTACCATGACGGATTAAGATTTAAGGAAGAAAATTCATTGAAATGCTGTTCGGCTTTCACTTTTTTGTATTTGTACTTGATATAAATAAAAAGTCTTCCATTTCCGTAAGCTTTTTTTTTCTTACTATTTCTCCCTATTTAAACAGCAAAAAAATGTATTTCCCTTCTTTTTTTTTTTTAAAAAAAAAAAAAGGCCTGTCGCTATGGTGGGAGGCTAGTAAATTTTAATTCGTTATAAACATTCAATTTTTGTATCATTACTTATTAGCATATTGATGGTGACTTGGAAACTTGTCGTAGTGGCTACGCCATACTCCTTGTATCGAGTTTTTACTGTAGTTTGTAATCCCTACATTGTTGCATTTAACTACATTTGAGAACTCCATAATAAAATAGTTTAAATTAACTACAACGAAAATGCAGACCTCTGTAAAAATGTGCACTTTTGATCACTAGCTATAGTTCCTGAATTATTAGCAAAATGTGTAATCAATTTTTTTTCTTACACAGGGAAATGAGTGTCATTTTTTTTTTCTTTCAGTGCAGTGAAAGTGCCATATTTAGCTTCGTTTTCAAAGAGTAATCGTTGTATCGAGCTTTTACTGTACTATGATATATTTTATTTATGTTTTCTACCTTTTTTTCTTTCTCCTCCTGAACAATTTTAGCGTGCAGATAATTTCCGTTATGAATTTGAAACTGAGTATCATCAGCAGGAATAAAGCGTGTTGTGCGATCAATGCCATCTTACTCAACGGTATGTTTATCAACTTTGTTACTGTTAAGCATATAGCAACGTCGTTCCAAACTGCCGATCTTTTTCCTTTTTTTTTTAATGCTCTGTATTTCACGCTATTAATGTTATTTTGTTTTAAAAATACGAAATAAAGAAAAGGCTCGTTGATAAAAGCTGCAAAGTTAGAATGCTCTAATCTGACTCCACTCACCGATTAAGTTTTGACCTAATCTTCGAAAAATATTAATACTAAATAAATATTTATTCAAATGATATATATTTCTATTTTTTTTTTTCTCGTATTCAACTGGAGTTCAATTTGTATTGCAACATAAGTTGAAAAAATAATTAATAAAAAGATATTTCTGCAAAGTACAAAGCCGTTATTAGAAAAGAACTAAATATCAATATGTCACATGCGCACTCGCATATTTATAAATATTCTGACATGATGCTTCATATGATGATTATCCTATTATATTCTTTATGTATGGTTATTATATTATCACATCATGTAATATGGTTTTCTTTATATGTGATTATTTTGTTATTATATTATGTAATATGGTATTTATATATGAGTATTATATTATACTAGGAGGCTTTGCCCCCTGCTCGCTGGCGCTCGCCAACCCCCAGAACTGCTTTCGCTGTTCATTTCGGATTGCTTCGCAATCCAATGCTCGCTTTGCTCGCTCATTGGATACGTTCTTAACGTCTAGCTTTTGTATACTTTTTTGAATACTAAAGTTCCGAAAACTTTTCACTGTAGAAAATTCTAAACCTGTACATTTCAATATTAATTTGAAATTGCAAACAGTTCACATATTTTTCTTAATCACACTATTCTAAATTTCAGTTGTTGAGAAAAGTAACTGTTGTAAGTTTTGTTTTAAAGTCTTTCCCACCAGAGGGCTAAAGCCATGTGTTGTAAAACAATATGAAATAGTAGTCTGCCACTGAACGCCGGATGTAAAGCATCGGCTTTGATGAAGATAATTTTGTATTTTTAATTCTCTGAAGGGCGCCACCTTAATAATATGGAATTTGTAAAATAAATGTATATATTTTTGATTGTTGATGAAGCCCATCATTTTGTGTTTTCATCAGTGTTCAGAAGCAGAACAACTATAAGTTTTTTATTTTATCACAAAAATATAAAATGTATAAAAAACAAAGAAAAGAGTAAGAAAATGAGTATAGTCATAGAAAAAGTTAAAATTATAATATAGTATTTGTCAGTTAAAATAAAACTTTTTGTTTAAGTCATTGCTAACAATTCAAATTTCTCCGAGGCAATTCTAAAGTATAAATTAAGGTAGTATTGTTAAGTTGAAACACAATATTTTTAGTTTTGATGTCAACAATACAATTCAATTTTTCACAAAAACGATTGTTTCCATTGTTAAGTTCAATGTCAACAATTCAAATTTTTCTGAGGCAACTCTTAACCTCTAAATATTTTTTTTTTTATGTACACATTTCTAAATGTCAGTATTCAACCACAAAACAACTTAAAGTCCTCAAATTTAGCATGAAGTTGTAAAATGTAATGAAAGAGGGTCATAGCAATAATGAAAGTAGAAGTAAAGTTAGTACTGTAAAATTAAAACAATATTTTTAATCAATGAGCCAAGTTCTTCAAGAAGCAGTTGTAGAAGTAGGTTGTTTATTTAAAACTTTTTATAGAATTTCTTTAAAAACACAATTGTTAATTTGGGCATTTGGCGATACAACACTTATAGAATTGAAGGATTTGTTACGTCAAGCGCTCAGGTATCATAATTTTGATCTAGTTGCGCTTCTATGTCATTTTGATTTATGTTGCTAAGTTAACTTTCAAAAAATTCTATGGCTGGCAACAGCATTTATATTTTATAAGTTGTTTATTTTTATTTATTTTAGAATTCGTTCTTTTTTTTAGCGAAATGTTTTTTAACCTAACAGAATTCTTTACCGACTGTTCTCTGTATATATGAAGAAAATAAAGTAAATATATAAGTGTTGTGAAAAGAATCTTATTTAGTTGTACAAAGTACTTCTTTAAAAATGAAAACTGTTGCAACCAGCGAAAAAGAAATACAGCCAAAATTTGGGAGCCACGTAAGAGAATTATATATATTAGATGATATTCTTTGTATATAAATATTCATCTATGAATGTAACATAGAATTCAGTTGTGTAACTTTTCAATTAAGGTAAATAAATTCGTTTTTAAGTAGTCGGAATCGAGTAAATTTTTCTAACTCCGAATTCTGCACAATGTTCTACAACCCCTGCTCCACAGCCCCAAATAGAACTAATCTCTCCAATAGAGCCGACATGATTTTTTTTTTTTTTTCTTCATGCAATTAGTCTGAGTTTAAACTGTGCATATTTGCTCTGTGTACTATATCAATTATTTATAATTATTTATTAAAGATTGCAAATACATTTTCTGATTAACCGTAAAAGAAGGCATTAATATAGACTGACCTATCGTATTACGAAATCTCGAAAATTCATTTTAACATGTAAATTTTAATGAATTATGTGTAAGTGGGTATAAAATCAAAGTCGCCGAGCGTAAGTAAATACAACCTGTTTTTTTATTAACTATTTTTTTATTTTTAAAATATATAAATAAAATTTCTAAATTTACTTGCGCCGACAAAACGGGTAATTATTTGTTAATATTAGAGCCCCTGAATTAGACCCTGATAGTATAAGAGCCTTAGTTAATATAAATTTTTATATTCATATGTTTATATTTTTCACGTGATATTTGTTAAGCATGATTTTTCCTCCTCTTATCATAAGCCGAAGGTTTAACGAAATTATATCTCTCATGTTTTAGTGCTACTTGAAATGAGAAAGAGAAAATGGCTAAGTTATGGTGAATTTAAAAATTCATTCTCCTAACTGTTACATCGACGTAACGAAGGGTTTACAGATTGAAAATTAATTTGTTACTGCAGATTTCCAAAATGACAAACCTAGTAAGAACACAAAAATGTTTTTTTTTAAATACTATTCTGAAAAGTTAAAAAATTATAAATTAACTTCCAACTTTCTCGCGTAATAACACCCATTATAAATAAGATAGAATCTTTTGTTGCTTATACAAACTGAGCAACAAGTAGGGTAATTTTTTTATTAATTTACTTACTAGGGGGCTTAGACCCCTGTTTGCTGACACTCACCAATCCCTATGATCGCTTCGCAGTAATCATTTTTTGAAATAACTTTGAAAGTATATTATTAAAACAAATTTGGTGAGTTCACAATTGTAATTTAATATTTTTGCTTGCCAAACAGACGGATGTATATTTTCAATACAATTTTTGTATTCATCTCTTTTTGCATGAAGCTGGAAGTTAAGTTCTAAATCATTTAACTCTTTAATCGTCATTCATAACAGTATATTAATGTAATGTGCGCCAAAAAAAAAATAATTGTAAAGCGGTTAATAAGATCAAACACCGATTTAAATAACTTTATCTTAAAATGTACCCTCGTAGAATTACGTTATTCTAACAATAATAATAATAAAAAGAATCATCCTAAACTCTTAATTTAGGAAGCAAATAAAATCAAAAATTTAATCTTAACAGTACATGTAAATACCTTTATATTAGGGAAGCAAAAATATTTATAGGAAAACAATACCTTTATGACTTATGTCAATTTTATGCTGATGACAACCAAACCCATATGAAAATTAATGTGGGAAAACTGGATCCTACCATATGATTTTCCGGCCAAAAAAATGCACCGACAACAATGGAAAACTGAGACACCATCATTAGATTTTAATATATGGATTTTTTTTTTTTTAATACAGAGAGATAATACTGTGAAAATGTTTAAAGAAAACGCCACTTACACCAATACAATACACTTTAGTTCCAGTAACGTCATGTAGTAGGGCTTAAGCTCCATCATTTACTCATTTTAAACACTGATAAAATTAATATGTTAAACGTTTCAAACAAGAAGATATGAAAAAAATTTTGTTTGAAATAATCATTTTTATTTTATCGTAGAATAATTTCCGTATAACATTATTTACATCAAAAAATAATGTAAAGTATAGATTTAGATTTTTATAAATACTTATGTATCTTTTATTGTTATTATCGTCTTTATTAAGTGAGTTTATTGCTACTTCAAGTTGTTATACTCGTCTTTATAAACTTTTCGATTAAATGTAATGACTTAAAATAATATATAACGTCAATTAAATTTTGAAACTTTAAATCATTCTATATTCATAATTGTATGTATGTGACCAAAGGATTGATAGAATGCATTTTATAAATTTAACTAAAGAATGTAGCTAAAAAATTACTGATATCACTGGGCTACGATCGATAAAAGCAAAACCTTATTTGCAGTTAATACAAGAAAATACTAGAAAGGATTTAAGAAAGACAATAAATAATTCCTTTGCTGTTCTTAATTTAATAAATTGAAAATAAAGCATTTAAAAAGCAATTCATGTAGTTACATTTAGAATTTGTATTGTAGAAATGGTTATTACATTCACTGTTTAGTCAGGTTACAGAGATTCTTTTTGGTACAAAGGAAGAAGAAAAAAATGTTTCTCGATTTCCAAGATAAAAATGTATTCGTTTATTAAACATCCATAAGAAAGTCTATCTCTTTAAATTGATTATCAGACTCTTAAATCATCTATTTTAAACACGTATAATTTTTTTTTTCTGTTTTGAAAGTTTCTACGATTACTTTATAAATATGATATAATCATAACTAAAATAGTTTCTTTTTGAATTTCGTGTTCCTAATTAATTACATTTTTAAAAAAAATCAGAATTATTCAATGTTTTTCTGAAACCCTTTCTAGTATCTTCAAATGTTCCTTAAGAACTTGCATTACCTGAGAATGAGAGTTTGTATTGATCGTAACCAGTTATATCAGTGTTTTAGTTAAGTTTTTTTTTCGAATTAAATTTTAAAAATGCAATTTGCAAATCCTTTAGGCAAATACACTAAATTGTGAATGTAGAATGACGTAATCGTGTAAAAATTTAATGAATGTTATCAACTTTGTAATTTTCGTTTCTGTATAACGGAATAATTTGTAATAATAGTTAATATCTGTTAGCTCTTTAAAATAATCTCTTCTGCACATGCGCATCATTTTGCGCCATCCTCGTTCCTTGTTCTCATTCAATCGAACTTAAAATTCTTAGAGTTGATGTTCTTGGAAATTCGTGTTCCGCCGGGAGTTCCGTACAACCGTTTCTGCCTTTTTTTTATTTATTTGTTTATTTTTTCGTCTTCCCCTTCCATCATTGTTTAAATATGTTTGAAACGAACAAGTTTGCAAGATATCGATAAAGCCAACTGCACCTTCCTGTGGCTTATCAGGGAAGTGCAAAATACAGGCACCGGAAGAAAGAAAACCCGCCTCCGCTCACCCCCACCGCCGCTATCCGGTTCACATGACCACCAACGAACGCGCGCATCCAATATCACGCAGGGATATGTCAGCTCGTACCCACAGCAACGAAGAAGGTACAGCGAGTTGGAAATAAAATCGCTTGCAAACGCGTGCGATTTTAATATTTCTTCCATCTTCAACTTTTCGCTTGAGAAGGAGAAAAATATTCCAAGCAGAAAGATTTTTTTTACTTTTGGGTCATCCCTAGTTTTGTTCTTCACGGGCCCGGTTGAGCGTGTAAAAAGGGTCACCTGTATATTTCTTTGCCCCAAGGTCCGTGCCGTCCTACCTGGTTGTGTGTTGTTATTTCTGCTCGAGTCCTAGCAGGTCGACATCGATCTTGTTTTGGTTCCGTTATTGGACGATTGTTGTAAGCGCTCGCCTTTTGGAATTTTTTTTTTCTCTCCTGTCTTTTTAAAATCGTTTTCGTTGTAGTATTGTTTTAACTTTGAACTCTACTGAGTTTTGATATTGGTTACTGTGCGATTGGATTCTATAGAATGGCTTTGAATAATTATGCGGGTGGTTTTTTCCATGTAGTTGGCAGGTAAGTGCACACAACTTTTCTTGCTTTATTGTTCCTATCGCATCTCGTTTGCTATTTATTCAGAAAAAAATAGCTGATTCATTTTTAAATGTCTATTCTTTAAAAAATAAAAATGCTTTTTTGCGTTGTCACGCTTTTATATTCACTAAGGATTTTGTTTTAATGGAAAGAGCTATTTATTATTTTTTTTAAATTTAAATTAATTTTAATATTTAGTTTTAGGGATGTATGTATACCAATACTATTTTGTGATTTCTGAAGTATTAAATGACTCAAAAATATTAAAGATTTGCATTTACTTTCTATTACTGTATTAGATATTCATGTAATTAATAGTACTTCTATCAATATATAAATATTAGAAATGTTAGTAAAATTTCTTGACAGTTTAACCATTAATTGCGACTTCATTTATTATTGTTCTAGCAATTTTTTTTAAAAGTGGTTCATGTAACCCATTAAGTGCTAATATTGCTACTTAGGTAATATATTTTTATTTATTATTTTTTATGAAGATAGTGGTGACTAAATTATTCCATACTTAGTATTCATCTTATAAAAGTAAGGCGTTTGTGTTCAACATAAAATATTAATTTGATTGAGTTAATATTGCAGTGGAGTTGATAGAAAGTGGTATATAATAATCGAAAATATTTACTTTGTAAAAGCACTAATGTCCTTCCACTTGCTCTTTATAAAGACAGTTTTTTGTTACCATAAAATGTTGCATTTATCAACTCTTGGCAAGAATGAGATGTTCTTGATGTATTTTTAAACCATAAAAAAAATTTTGTTACCATAAAAAAAATTTAAATTTGGTTCAACCATACATTTACAATTTATGTTAGAGTAAGTATTTAAGTAAAGATAAATAAATAAAAAACTCTTGAAAACTTTTTAGTTTATTAAAGTAAATTTTATTAAATAAGATCGTTTTGTTTTTGTTTACAAATTAAACTAAATTAATTATTTTTTGTTAATTAGTGTATTCCTTAATCTGTTTTAAAATTGAAATCCTTTAATAATTATATGTATTTGAAAAAAACTGAGTTATTAAATCCGAAAAATAATTACTTGAAAATTAAAATAAAAGGAGATGACAGTGCTAAAGCATGGAGTCAACTAATCTAATATAAAACCTGAACCTCTATAAATGAGCATTAAAAAAAAAATTTTGCATAAAATTTTCTTTTATGCAAAGGTTTTTTTTTTCTAAATAAATAAAACACTAATTAAACGGGGTTCAAAACTATTTTATTAGCTAACTAGACTATTTAGGAAAATAGAGAATTTAGTAATCAAGTAAATCCTGTTCTATACTATCAGTTTAAACAGAAAGCATCCTCAGTAAATGTTTCTAGCTGAATCACAGGTAAACAAACATACTGTGAGGTGCCTTTTCTCTCTTTCACTTTAAATTTAATTTTTTGCATTTTATAATGCTTTGACTACACTCAACTCTTTCAAGACATTGAGTTCAGTAAGGACCTTCTGATTTATTTATTCTTTTTTTTGTTCATTAAAAATTCTCCCTCTTCCAAAAAATCCAAGTAGTAATTTTTCATTTGAAAATCATATGCATTTGAAAGCAATTTTAATATTTTTTTTGTGTTGAGAAGGGACGCGAGCATGTAATTGCATTAAATCATATGAAAAATCCTAAATTTATGCATAAAAAAACCAGGTGTTAAATGCAAATGGGCATGTTCTTCTACTTCAAATCTTCTTAAAAAAATTTTTTCTTTCTAGGTTATGTTAACTATTTTTGGAATAAAATTTAATGTTTAGTTTCAAAAATTTTAATATTAATTTCTTTATATATTTTGTTTAGGATAGTATCCTAATCCGTAAACTACATTCTATCGCATAATTGTCTCAATTGTTACTTTAAAAAAAGGAAAAATACGAGCTGTTAAATGTTGTATTAACATCACAGGGAAGAAAAAATTGTAGTTATATTGTCATTCTTAACCGAATGAAGATACTTGTGATATGACGTATATTATAATTTTGGGTAAACTGTCTAAGCGATGAAAATACTATTTACATCTTCACAAGATATCTTTTTCAGGCCATGCAACATTGCCACTTATTAATTGACGATTTTTATTTTGTTAATTTTTATTCTGTTTTTATTATTGTGCTAGTTTTGTATATTTTTCTCTTTTTTTTGAATTGTTGAATGTATTAAAAAATATAATTTAGTAGTGCAATTAATGCTAAAATTATTATTATTTTTATTTTTTTTTTCGCTGCAAATTATCCTGATAAATTAGCCTCCCATGAATTCCTTTAAATTCTTTTAAACTTTGTTGCAAATTAACCTCTTACATAATTTTAATTTATTTTATAATGTGTTGCTTTATCTGGTTAATTCACATAATTTTCTTACTAGCAAAAGAAAGAGTTTTAAATGGCCATTTATCATTAAACATATCATTCAGTTGCAAACAATTTTCATAATCTTAATTCATAAAACCAAGGCTGAGAAAACCCCTATGGATATTTTAAAAAATGGTTTAGTGATAAGTAAAAGACAGTTATATCAGAAAAATACTCAATATTCTTTCCAACCCAGTATCTCTCTTTTCATTTTTTTACAATTTAAGTTTGACCATTCTCATACAAAAAATGAGATGGCTTTTAGTTATTGCTTATCAGTTGGCACAAAACTTTTAATTCGAAAAGGAACACAGAGCCAGAACTTAAACCAACCAGTCAATGCGAATCTTAAGTCCATATGAGAAAATGTAAGAGACTATAATAATGACAGTAGTAACAGAATAAAAAGGTTGGATAGTAACAGAAGAAAAAGGTCGGCAAACTTACTCCTTTTTTTGTCATTTTTGAAAGAAAGAAACCTCTGAAATATGGGTTTTATTGGTTTCTTTAGATGGATTTTTTTCTTTAAAACACCCACCAAGATTTTTTTGGGCAGGTGGGTGGGCAGACAGCTCTGAGTAAAAGTTGAAATTTATAACAGTTATAATTGTATCAAAAACTATTAGGATCTAAGGGAGCTATTGATAAATTAGACTTTTTGTGTGAAATAATTCTAATAATCCTATGCAAAAAGTAATTTTTCACTCTTCCCACTTCGGATTAGATTTTTCTTATGTTGATAATGACATTCCTCTTGCTTCAGGCTAACAAGGTGCTAAATGTTGATCAGATGAAGTGTATAAGGCACTCTGTAGGCACATAGATCAACATTAAATCTTAAAATCAAACACAAAGAGAAACCTCTGGGTAAACGCGCTTTTTTCCAATGGATTAGATTTATGACCCTCAAAATATCGAGGATAGCCGCAACCTGATGTTCTCAACAGTTTTGCCAGAAGAGCGACCTCAAGTTTACACCCCTTTTATGTTAATTTTGCACATTAATTTTAATTTTTGCAAATTTTGCCATATCTTGAGAATTTTTTTAACGAATTTAAAAAATTTTTGCACATAATTTTGAAATTTGCTTATTAAAAGATAATTCCACACAAAAAGTTTTTTTTTAATAAGTATTTATTATTTTATTTAATAATAGTCAAAAAAATTTTAATATTTAGAATTTTAATAGTTTTATATAATTTTGATGACTGTAATTTTATAGCTCAAAATACAAAATTTGAATGAAATTGGTGAAATAGTTCCTGCAAAATCATGTTTTAAAAAAAGTTATATGTTTGAATTTAAATCTGTTTTTATCTTTTATTTGTACAAAAATGAACATTTTCTTTGAGCCTTGCATTTATAGCTTTTTTCAATTTTTTAGTGGCCCTTTTCTTTTGATCCTATTACTTAATAAAATTTTGTTCTCAAACGAAAAACATGATTGCCATGACTTATAAAACATATTAAAGCAATTTTTACGTATTTACATAGTTTTTAATGATTATGGTAACAAAGCAGAATTTATAATTTACATTGTCAAATTTTTTTTCATGAAAAAGAAGTACTATATTTATTTATAGAAGTTTTATATTTATAATTCAATTTCTCAGAGACTATTGGACCCACTTCATTCAAATTTTGCCTTTGCCATTCCTTAAAATATTGTAAAAACTTTCATCCGTTTACTTTACAATTCAAATATATTTTTCCAATTGTTTTCTAATAAAATAAATAGTAATTGTTAAAAAAAATCTATTTTTTTTTTGTGGAATTATCTTTGGATTAACGAATTTTATAATTGTGTGCAAAATTTTTTTGATTTGTTTAAGAAATTCTTAAAATGTGATGAAATGCACAAAAAGTAAAATTAATATTAAGGGGCAAAACTTTGGACCGCTCCTGGCATAGTTTTTTTACTTCCTAATAATTGGAAAAAAGGTATGCTTATTCAGTGAAAGTAAGTTTTTGTATATGATTTTATAAATCAAAATGTCGTCTGTTCTAATTAATTAACATATTTGAGGTCACCATTTTGAACCAGTAAGATAGAGTCTTAGTGTGTGAAAATCTTCCTTTCATTATGAAAGGCCCGATATCCATGATTTTTTTAATTTGGAACAATTAGTTCCAAATTTTGAATTAATTTCCATGATTATAAAAAATTACATATTTTTTATATACTATCATTTTGAATACAACATATTATATAATTTCCAAAAAGTGAGAAAACCAATGAATTAGCACGAAATTATGACTTATTAATGAATATCCATGTATATTTTTGAATTCCGCATTTCCTTAAAGTTAATTTTTATTTAAGAAAAAAAAAAAAAATTCTAATAACAATAGTTTTTTTTTTCCTTACCAAATTAGCAAACCACTTTTAAAAACTTTCAATTTTTACTTTCACAATTTAAATTCAATATTTGCTTGAAGTTTATCTTGAGAAGAACAGAAAATTTTGCCCTTGCTGCCCTCTAAAATATTTTTGTAATCTTGTGGTGCAACAGTTTTTGGTAGTCAGGTTTAGATATGCAAATAACTTAAAAGAAGAAAGATTGTTTAATATCCTTTGTTTTCTTTTATTTATTTTTTGTCATTTCCTTTTTTATGTATTAATTCTTTCAATATTTATAAATCTTCAATCATTTCATCATTTCAAAACATGGGGGTAAAATGAAAACTGAAGCAAATTAAGACACAACAATGGTACAAATTTTGTGTAAACAAGTAGGCACTGAAACTTTGTTTATAGACTTCCTTTTTTTGCATAATTTATAGTTAAATACTTGTGTAAGAGTCCCACTTTTTCATTCATCTTTGCTTGATCATTTCACAATGATTATGAAAAATAATGTTTACATTAAAATGTATCTTATTTTTTACTGAAAATATTTACTAAATTTTTAAGCTAAAAAGGACTTTAATTTTAAAAAAAAATGGAAAAGATATATTAATTGTTGAAATTTAGTATGCAGATTTTTTTTTCAAGACTGATTTCAGTTCCCAGGACTGAACAGTGACACCGTTGGACAACTTATTTGCAGTGTGATCACAATGCATTTTTAGCACACATCAATTGAGGGGTCAACTCAAGGAAATATACCCAAAACCCATTTTAAAGTTAAAATTTGGTAGTTATATGTTGGAAAAAAGTGTTGTTGCCTATGATATTTTAAACTTCATAATCTCAATGGTTTTTCTATAAATGTAACATTTTTGAACTTTTATTTCAGGTCTAGTGAAAATCGCAGCTGGCTTAGATGTGGACCTCTTGCCACCAAGGAAAAAGGTCACCGTTTTATTGTTAGGAAATCATTCAGCAGGGAAAAGTTCTTTTATAAATTGGTAAGGCTGTTTAACTTTTCATGGTAAATATTTTATGATTTAAAAGATATAGTCTCTTTTTCCCAAGTTTCCATTTTGAAGTAAAAAAGTACTTTCAAAGAAAGTGAGCATGTGTATTGTATTGTAAACAAAGTTTTTGTGTGTATTGTAAACAAAATAAAGCTTAAATTTTAAAACCTTGGATAGGATAAAAATTTGCTATTATTGCTTCCCCTAGGGTGAAATATGCTCCCTAAAAATTTTAATTCATTTACTTAAGATAATAAAACTTTTTAGTTCCTTTGAATGCATGGTGTGGTTAAGCAATCTCCTTTCTAACAGAGATCAACAATTCAAAACCCAGCTAAGAGATTTTATGTATATTTCGCATCTTAAAATATTGATAAGGAGTTAGTATATTTTATTCAAAAATAATTTTTTAGAAAATATAAACTTTTTAAAAGCAAAAAAATGAGTTGATTGCTCATTAAATTCTTTTTGATAGGTACTAATTCATACTGCTTATTAGATCTTTCAAAATAATTCTTTGTTAAACATAAGATTAAATACCTATCACTGAAACTTTAATAGGTGTGTTATTTTAGTGTATTAAAAAATTTAAAAATGAAACATTAGCACTAGCTTAATAATTACAAGAAAGAAAATGAAATGATTGTATTCAGATAAGCAACTATAATCAAATGATCGATTATTTTCCATGACCATTTATTTTTAGTGAAAAAATACTACTATTGACTTGCAAAAATATTCTTCTAGCGAGTTTGAATAAAAATTTCGCTTCCCATAGGACACATAACTTTTTTCAACATCCCTCTCTGCAACTATTGCTGTATATCTTAAAAGGAATCAATGTCTTATTTGTTTTGTATTTTATTTATACTAAAGTAGAAAGAGTAAGCAGAAAGACCAAAATGTAAGTTAAGGACAATAACTTAGCACTTTTTATTGTAGCCTCTTTTGTGTTCTAACATTAGAAAAATGGTCAATCGACGGTCAAATTTTTTAAAAATAAGC
Source organism: Parasteatoda tepidariorum (assembly GCF_043381705.1). NCBI lineage: Eukaryota > Metazoa > Arthropoda > Arachnida > Araneae > Theridiidae > Parasteatoda > Parasteatoda tepidariorum. The sequence goes on from NC_092209.1 coordinate 6,610,888, forward strand.
TTTAAAAGATAATAAGCTTTTTTTTTTTTCTGATTTTGTATTCAAATTTCATTGTTTTTTCAGGTACATAGAAGAGCATATTTTGAAAACAGGTGTTGCTATTGAAACACAAGGTTTTGCTTTTGTGACAAGTGGGAAAAAACGAGAAACATTAACTGTAAGTAAGCATTTACTTATTAAATTAATTGTTTTTGTTATAAATACTTAAATTATATTTTGGAAATTTTGCTTCCTAAACTAATGACTTTTACTTGCAAACTTCAAGTTATCTCTTCTGAAATAACTTTTTTTTAAAAAAAAATTTTTTATTAGTACATTATAATTTGACAATTTCAATTGCATGATAGGATTTGTGTCAAGCAAGTTTTCCTAGAAACTTCGGTTTTATACCTCAGTTAATTACTAGAAATATTATACTTGTATATTTTGTATAAAAAGTATGGAAAATGTGTTTGTTGGTATTAAAGGCATTACTGTTTTTCTTTCAAGTATACCAACTATTTTATTAAGATGAGTGAAAAAGATTTCCCTTTTTAATTTATTTTTATAAACCATTTTTTACCCATTAAATTTATATATTAAAACTCTTTATTTTTCAGGTTATCATATTATCAGGATTAATATTGTTTAGATGATTTCTATTATTACTCACACAATTCTAGTTTATCTGTTGTTTTCTCCCTAACTTTCATAGCATTGTTATAATAAAATTAAACACTTGATCGACAGTGCTAAATTCTGTAGCAGATCTGGATGATGATTTTTTGTTATGCTTCATTAAAACAGATTTTTAATTTCTATTCATGTTCCCTAACTTTTCTTAGATGTGTGCATGATTTTCTCAAATTAAAATTTAAATCCTAGAAAAATAGTCAAAATAACCCCATGATACATAATTTGACTATAGTAGTTTCACTGATATAAAGTGCTACTTCTGACCACTAATAAATACAATATTAGACGGCACTTTTTTGGATATAAATGTGTGAGCTGATGACAAGATTATATATTGTTGTTAAATTTCCTAATTTTTAAGATTTTTAGTAATTTTTTGTTTTAAAATCTTTTTTCTTCTTTTATGTATATTTATCATTTATGTATTTATCATTTATATATTAATATAGGAGTGAAATTTTATTTTTAATTTAGGGCAATGCCACTTTGCATCTGTACCCGCACTTTAAACCTCTAGAGAAAATAAAAGGTAAAGTCTAATTTCCTTTCTTGCACCTTTTTATTTTAGGTAAATTAATCAAAATAAAAAACCTTGAAAAAAAATTAATGAGCCATTAGTGTATGTATTTTCAAGATCAGGTCTATTTAACATCTGTTCAGTCATGCAGGCACATTCAGATGCAGGTCAATGATTCTAACAGGTGTTTTGACTTCCTGCTTTCTTCTATAATTCCTTTTTATGTCTTTTAATGAATTCTAGTTAATACAATAAAGCTTTTTTTTTTAAACTTTAATTCTGTTTTTATATCTGCTGTAAAGTATTTTTGTATTCTACATCTTTTAATTGTGTTTTTTACTTATTTAATTACCTAAGTGATCTAATTTATGTAAATAAATTTGTCTTATCTCTGTTTTAAGGACTGCTTAGTTTTATTTCATATTATAATTAGTTGTTCTAAGACTTAACAACATTTTTTACTATTTCACCGTAGAATGAATTCATTATTATTGATTCCAGGAAACACTAAATTAAAAACTCTACTATTATTATTTTTTAAACTGTTATGTCTTTAAAAGTGAATTTTTTTATTACCGTAGGCTTTGTTTTTGTACTGATTTTGTATTTGTGTCAAAAAAAAAATTCTATTTTCTAGTAATGCATGATTTCAATATGATTCTATTTCTATTTGATGATTCAACTGGATGTGTAGCATTTTTAAAAAGTGCTTATAGGTGCTTATTTTTGATTTACGTTTTTTAAAAGTCCTTAAAGGTGCTTTTTTTATTGGGGGTTTGTAAAAAGCGCTTAATTTTCTATCTTGCAAAATGTGATTTTTTCTTGCTGTGTCGATTGTCGTCATAAATTACAGAAAAAGCTTGATTTTCACAATTTTCTCTGCAGTATTTATCAGAAACAAGTTATTTTATCATGATTATGTACTTTCTTTGAAAAGAATTGTGCATTTTGTTGATTTTATGTTTATAAATTAAAGACTTTAATCAGTAGAAAGAAATATTTCTTATTTATTCATATCACAATTATGCTTTATTCTTTTTTTGTAAAGTGATTAAAAATATTTTTTAAGTGCTTCAAAGGTGCTTATTTTTTGTTGAAAAATTTGGCGACGCACCCTGTTCAATTGATTTAAATGTTTTGTTCCAATATCTTTTTATTTTAATTAATAAAAAATTCTGAAATTAAAGACTGGCACAAACCGTACCTGAGCTGATACCTCTTTTTATAAATTTCAATGCAGATATACATCGGATTCAAATGCCTATTCCCAAATCCTCTATCAATTCTTGGTTACGTTGTTTTTATGTCTGCTGCTTTTTTTTAAATTTATACACAAAGACTTGGATGGAAAAGTTGCCACTCAGTCTAAGATGCTGAAGAACCCTGATTTATTGTAAGAAGAGCAGTCCATCATCGGGTTGCTAGCTTTTTTTATAATTGCCAGCTGCCCTGTGAAGGGCTGTTCTTTTTACTGTTTATTCAACACTGCCTGGATCTCTTCATCTATACTGAAGTAACCTGGATGGCTCCATGGAGTTGCAACACTTTACATTACGAGATTCACATTCTGTCACTTCATTACTGGAAGTATTGTATTATAAACTTCCTTTTTTCTTATGGGATTGAGAAATGTTTTTGTGATATCAAACTTGTGGTCATAAGTAACCTTTCACCGTGTTTACTTAGCTTGAATTTCTTTTAACTGTCATACCTGGAATAATCTTAGGCACAACGCTGGTCTTTCAAACTGTCGCATCCGAGTATTACTCAGGAGTAATTTTTTTGTTTTGTTGAGTGCATATTGTTATACTCGAATATATATAGGGAGAAGTTCGTTCCGGCTTCTACGCTTTGTCAAACCTGAATTTATCTCAAGAAAAGCTATTTTAGGCGTAAATTAGAACATTAGATGACAGCACTTTACTGGTGGTTTTAAATGATAGAGGTTTATGTTCAAAGTGCAAGACATTTTTTTTTGTTGCAAAATGGCATCCAGTTTTTTGAAAAGTTATATAGATTATTAATTTTTTTAGAAAACAATGCTCCACAAGAAGCGAACTTTACCGCTGCTACGCTGAGTGGCAGTCGCATCAAGCGAATTGGCAGTGACTACGAAACCTTTAAATTTTTATGCATGTTATTCAAAATATCAATTTTCAACTATGTATATTTTATTTTGTACCAAACATTTGATTTTTGTGGGGGGAAAAGAACGAAAAAAAATTAAAATTTATGTATCCAAATCATCAAAATAACTTGACAGCTAAAAGGTTAATACCTGATTCTAATTTTGTTCAAGCGAATTTGATCTATACTTATAGTAAATAAATCTACATGATTGATTAATCCAATTTTCAATGATGTTTCAGGTTACCAATTTTTCATTGTAGTATTATTTTACATATTTCCTGCATTTTCATAGCTGCTAACATTTGCATTTTTTTCTAGACATGTTTTTACTAGTATGTGAAATTAATATTACATTAATAATTGTAAGCTGAAATTTTTGTTAAGTTTCATGAGCACCTAAACACAATATGAAATGATTTTTGTGCCATTAATATGTATGTTTAACGTGCTCACAGAGTTTTTTAAAAAATTTTCAATTTCATCAGTATTAAAATTTCAGGGAATTCAATTACAATACTAAGTAAGCACCCAAACTCAATTTAATTGTAAGCATTTAAAAATAATATTTTTTCCGAAAAAATAATTAGTACAAAATTTGAAAAATATTATCTAGCACTAACTAGATTTTAGTTCAATTTATATCAATAAATGAACATCTACTAAAGAAGCATTTTATTTTATCAATTCAGTTATATTATTACATTTATAGAATTTTATAAAAATTTATAAATTTTGAAAAATATTTTTTAAAAAATAATTTAATATTTATTAAAATATTAATCACTATCAAAATCAAAGTTTTTTTCTCTCTATTTTCAAAAATGTGTCGTTTCAATTAGAGTTTTATTCAAATATTTTCTTCAGTGACTAAAAGTTTCTCTTACAGAGACCTCCGCATGTATCATAAATAGTAGTAGTTTAAAATAAAATGCTTGTGTCATTAATTACATTCCTTCACCTGAATTTTTCTACCTAATGTTTGTTTAATTTATTCTTGTAATAACTTAGTTTTTTTTTTGGCATTATTTTTGACAATTTTGACTGTAAGTAAAAGTGTTCTGCCATATATTTTATCTGCTTAAAAAGGACTTCACTAAGAAATTAATAATAAAATTTATGCATTCAGTTACAAAACCCAGGATAATTTATTTTTACTGAGTGTTTGTAGCCACCTTGATGTTTAAATTATTTATTATAAATGGTCAAAATCAATTTGAGTCAAATTTATTAAATTTAAAAAAAAAATATGAGAGCTTACACTTCAGTATAGCATTGAATAAAAATAATTCTAAACTGAAAAAATTTGCTCATAGTTACATATTTTTGTTTATTTTTTTTACAGGTCTCTTGGATTTTATCTCGACAGAAATCTCTACATCTAAGCAGAAGAAATTCAGTCTCGTGACTTTTATCGACACACCCGGATTGGTCGATGGGGAAATGAATTATCCTTTTGATGTTAATAAGGCCATACAATTTTTAGGTACATATTTTAATTTTCAATTGAATATGTAGGTAGTAATACTTTAAGCTTATATATATAAGTTGATGTTGTTTCAATTTAACAATATTGCTGTAATTGATCTTCCACATAACGTTTTTTAGAATGCTTTTTTTTGTTCAAATTATTTTGCAGAATGAAAAGAGAAGGATATTTATTATTAGATTAATATACACCATATTAAGACTCTAATGTAAATTCATTAATTATCATTATTGAGTAAGTATCTCAAAAAGTATGCACAAATTTTATTTGAAAATTTAGAATCTCAATTAATCAAATTTTAATTAATCAATTGTTTCCAGCTTAATATTTGTAATGTGTAGTATATATAATAAATAAAAAATGATATAAATATATAAAGTATATTTTCATATATGTATATATTTGCATAAAGTAAATGTTACCATGTGTTATAATTGCATCAAGAACAAACTTTTCTGGCAAGGATATCTTTTTAAATGTATAATTCTGATTTGATATGATTTCGATTAAAATGTATCCTTTCGTAAAGTAGAGCAATTCGATACTTTTTGCAGTCACTTTGTATTTTAAAAATTTCCCAAACTTTTTTTTTTAATTCTTAATTAATATTTTATCAAATAAATTTGTGATTTTTGTACTTTAAATAAAATTAATGGATAAGTTCTAATTTAATGTGATATATAATCTATTGAAACTTCAATTTGACAAAATTTGTTTCCTTCTGCCCATTTCCATTTAATAACTGCCATTAATTGCAGCTCTACTGTATACCATTAATATTCATTAATTTAATTAAAATGAATTCATCTTTTTTGTTTATTTATCATGCCTATCTTGTATTTTCATTTTACTAATATTTATTTTAAAAGAATACTTCGGTTCTCCTTTCAGGAAATATAGCCGACTTGATTTTTGTCTTTTTCGACCCCATTGGCCAAGCTCTTCGTAAGCGCACTCTGAATGTAGTAGAAGCGCTGAGTGCTAAACATAGTGATAAAATCAAATTGTACCTGAGTAAAGCTGATGAGGCTGGTAATGAAACTGATAGACAGGTAACAATCAGTTGTTATTAAAACAATTCTGTTTTTTGAAGAAGAAAAAATTTCTGAAGAAACCTGCATTTAACATTAGTTAAATACAGGTTTCATGACTCTGAGACACCCTATCAATTTTACCTCTTTTCCTTTTGTATATACAGTAGAATCCTGATTATCCGAGTTAATGTGGATCACTACTAACTCTGAAAATCGAAAAACTCGGTTAAAGCAAAGAGTATATAAAGGGGAAAGAAAAGAGTAGGCATAAATGTGATATATTTAACAAGTACAAAATTTATACGAGTGCACCACATACAATTCTTATTCTAATTAAAAAGCTTACTTAAAAACATTTAAGAAGCATACTATACGAGAATTAAAGAGTCTTTACTTATAAAAGTCATCAATTGTTTTCTGATTTACATTATTTTGGTGCTTTTCTCCAGCAATGATTTGCCATATTTTTTTTGGGGGGGGGGGATAACAGAAAGACTGGCATCGTCTCTTGTTCTATATAATTAATAACACTTTTGATAGCTTTAATCCATCTGTATGAGTGATTTTTATATGTTGATTTTTATCATCACTGTCTTCATCATCTTCGCTTGATTCATTTCCTTATTAACGATATTAATGATAATTTCATCGAATCACCTTGTTGGATTTCGTTTTCCTGAGTGTTTAGAAGATAAAATTCAGGTTTTTTTAAAATCAAATTATAAACTAGAACAATAAAAATCCTTGAAATATCTGATAGCTTGGATAAAGCGGAAACTCGGATAGTCGGGATTCTACTGTAGTTTTTTTTAAAAAATTCTTCATGAGACAATTTATTGTTTTGAATTGATAATAAAATTTATATTCTACAGAATTATAAATGTTTTTAATTTTTTCCCCTTTTAATTCTATATTTAATCAAGATGATTGTTTTATTTGCCGTATAATGTATAAGAATCTTTTTTTCTAGAAAGTTCTGATGCAAATTGTTCAAGAATTATGTAAAAGGCCAACACTCAATAGGGCAGGGTTAGACTTGTCCACAATTTATATACCCAATCCAAATAGAGTAAGTTTTTTTGTGTTGTTATTTATATTTGCAGAGCTTTAATTATAATTAATAATTAGTAAAAATGAATTATTTTTATCTTTTTTACATCTAGTATTTTTTGTGTTAAAAAGTTATATAAATTTTTGTATATGTATCTTAAAATTTTGTCATATTGTTTAATTTCACTTTCAGATAGTGCATCAAACACTACTGTCACTCTTTACTTGCGAAATTTATGGAAGAAATTAGCTTTCTGCCTGCTATGACCTACCTTAGAATTAATCTGGAATTTTTTTAAAGTTATAATTGAAATAATTCTTAAAATGTCGAAATTAATCTAATTTTGACTACTATATCGTTAGTGACCTCAATTATAAAATGCTGTATATTATCATAAATTTTAAAATTCTCTGTAATTATTTTACAAATTAGATATTACGATTTTTAACACCACCTATTTTTAAATTACTGTCTTAAAATGGGTTAATTCTCTAACAGAGCTAGTGGGGCACATTTTGCATTTCATCATCTTTACAGTTAAAAACTTTCACACGATTTAGAATTGTAAATTTTTAAAAACTATCTAGTTCCTACTTTCCAAAAAAATATAAATATATATAATAATAATTATAGATTTTTAATAAATAATTCTGCCTTTAAAGTAATTTTATGGTAATGTAGTAACAAACAGTAGTTAAAATGGTAATTAGTCCAGATATTTTTGTGAAAGGTCCTGTTTTATGAAATTATAAAAATTCTATTCGTAATTTTAGCAAAATGGATTCATTTTGTGACCAGAGATATGTATGTCTAGAATTTTTTCATCGATTTTGTGGAAAACCTGCTCTATAATTACTTTGGAACTCTGACTCTATAATTACTTTAGAATCTGTTTTTGTGGGTGGTGGTATAAAAAAATAGACATAAAAACTATATCTTTCAGGAGTTGTTAGATTTAATGTTACAAAATTTAAAAGGTGAGAAATGGAGAGTTTTTTGAAGGATTTATCTTTTTTAAATTAAAAATATGTAAAAGGGTTCAATTTCCAGATAAACAAAATTTCTTTCCGAACAAAATTTCTATTTACCCATGAAATAAGTGAGGTATCAAATTTTAAAAGCAATCAGCAAAAATTTAAAAACAGAAAAAAAGTTATTTATTTAGAGGCAAAGGTTGAAATTAAATAAATATAGTGGAGTAATTGGTAGGTTGAAAAAGTTAAAAGTTTTAGGCATATTTGTTATATATTACAATCCACTTCCTGGATCAGAGATGGTGAACCTATGATATGCGTGTCTGAAGGTAGCACATGGCAAGTGTTTCCTTTTATTCACTAGCATTCTTTGAAAACGTAAAAAGAGAAAAACTGCCAGCTGTCATTGTTGGAGAATCAGAAAAAATAAAGAATTTTGCTGCCATGCCAGTTTTACTTTAGAATTCTATGTTGTTGGAAATATCTATAAAAAAATTAAAAATATCTAGCATCTATTACCTCAATTGCATTTTATTGCTTACCACAAAATGTGCCCGCATTAAAATATTTTTACCTTAACTTACCCAAAAAATTTTCAAATAATGTTTATTCAATTTTTTTTTGAAACAAGCTAATAACTTAACAGGAAACATAGTTACACATTGTAATTCTATAGTTTAAATCAATATTTAATGGTAAAGATTATCTTTTAAGAGGAGATTTAACAAATGGCATACTTGTTGGCAATCTCTTTCTTGGATGATGCACTCTCTATCATTCATGCAATTGATGATTAATTTTTTATTATGTTTCAGCCTGTCCGATGTGCTAATCAAATTGAAGATGTGTGCAAGGAAATAGAAAAGACAATTAATAGGACTGTTCAAAACACGCTCAACACTTTGGAGTATGATTGTCACAAAATTGAGCAGGCTATTGAAGATAAAATCAGATATAACCAGTGAGTCTTTTTTCTTTTTTTTTCTTCTTTTTGCTTGCTGTAAATTATATATTTTTTTTTAAAAGAAAAACAATTCATTAAAATTGAGATAAAGCCTCATGAGAGCCCTAATTTTTATAACTGGCTATGCTTAGTCTTTTTTATGAGAATTTATGTCATCAAGTGTATTTTAATATGTGCCTTGCTTTCAGTTGAATATCTGGTTAGAGCTTTGTAGAACCTGCGATTATCTCATCTAAATTTATGTTAAGAACTACAGTTAATGCATAGTACTAGTCAGAATTATTCAGTGGTGAATGAGTGCATTGAATAAAGAGGTCATATTTGATAACAAACTAATTTATTAACAATAAAAACAAACCATATAATGCTATGTTATTTTTAGGGCTTCCCAATAAGCCATCCATTGCCTGCCATGCAAGTGACATCACCTTCTTTTGGTCTAGTAGAAATTCATAACACCTCCCACCTGAGCTCTTTTAAGTTCACTTGCCATAAATTAGCATAACAAAATTTTATCTTTAGATGGTCCTGATAAATTCCAATACTTATTTTAATTTTTTCATGATCTGCTTGTCATAAGCGAAGAAAGATTCATTTTCATGAATCTCATTTCGTTATCGTTAAAAAAATGTCAAGGCTCATTTAAAAAATTTCAAACATTCTTATTTTATTATGGGTTATTTTAAAACTGTAGAAGTATATTTATGTTTATCAAAAAAAAAATTTTTTTTTTTAATATTTTAAATTGTGTGTTTCCAACAAATAAAAAATATGTGCTGAGTAAATGTTTCTTGTAGAAACACATTTTTCTATAGTGGTTTGGTCTCAAAGGAAGATCCATACAGAGGTGTTATTTTAAAGTATTTAATTTTTTTTCTTCAAATATTTAAATATATTTTATACTGATTATCTCTCTTACATAATTTGATGCTAATCAAGCATGTCTTTGTATATTTTTAGGCAAAATCAATCTAGAAATTTTGTATCGGGAGCTAAAGGACTAATGTTTGGTGTATCAGGCATTGTCATGCTCTTTTGCTACTTCCTGGGTGTTCTGCTGTCCGGGTCTTCCATCGACACTTTACGAGGAATCATAGGACCGAGTTTAGCCGAAGTTTTAACTATGTACCTAGTAAGTTGTATCTTGATTTATTTTTTATTCAAATCTCTCATTTTATTTGATAATAAACATTGTAGCAGCTGTATGTGTTTTGTTAATTTAATATTTCATCCTTGTTCAGTTATGTTTCTGTTCAGTTACAATACTGTGATTTTCTAGGTTTCATAAGCTTAATAATCTATTTGGGATATTTGATATTAAATTGAGAATGCATTCCAGTTTATTTCCAAACTACCAATTTGAAAAAAAAGCATGACGTACATTTTTGCAACTTTCACTAATAATTTTATAGTAAATAATAGTTTATGAATCTGTTAAAATAAAAATAAAGCAATACCTATTCTATTTCCATAATTTGAGCTTCTGGTTTGCCTTTTCAATAATTTAACTATGAATTTCATTTTTGTTTAGTTTGAAAAGATTTTAACATTGAAATAATACATCACTGAATAGGGTGTTGTTTTTAAATCAATCTAATTAAAATTTTACCAGCATTATATTATTTTGATATTATTTGTTTTGAAATGGTAAATTTGTTGAATGCAATAACTCTTCATTAACTCTTCTTGATAGTTTTTTTTAAAGTTATGCATTTGCATATTTAAAAAAACATCTCCATAAGCCAGTGTTTCCCAAAGTGTGGTACGCGTACCCCCAGGGGTACGGGAACAGTTTAGTGGGGGTACGCGTTCTTATGCGAAATATCTTGCAACAAACGTAGATTTCAAAAAATTTTATTGAATAACAAAACTAGCCATGAAAATTTACGATTACGTATTTTTCTATTGACTATTTTTTGCAGAGTTATAATAGAGTTTTGCAGTTAATAATTAGTGGTGTCAACAGCCAGTTGCGATTTTTAACTTTAGTGCAATTTTTTATAGTAAAAAATACCTTCATTTTTTTAATTAGTTGTACACAGCGTTACGAAAAATTTAGAAAGGGTACACAAAAGTCATAAGTTTGGGAAACACTGCCATAAGCAATAATATTCTTAAAATTTGTATGATCTTGAAAAATTCAATGTTGATCAAATGTGAGCTAAAATTTATGTTAAGCAACTATCTAAAAAATTTCATTTGGATTCATTATTATCCTTTTTACTATTTTTATTTATTTATTTTTTTATTTTTTCTTAGGTTGTTGTTAAATATTCACATTGCCAGAAAATTTCATTTCATCTAATTATTAAAAAAAAGTAAAAAGTACTTAAATGAAACTATAAATTGATGTATAGTATTATGTACTAAATTGCAGATAGACAAGACTTATTTAACAAGCTACTACTTATTTTCATAGTGCTTTGTTTGACAAACTATATTAAACAAACTGTTTTTTTTTTTTTTTCATTCTCTTTTTTTTTCCCCTTTGCTTTATGTTTTAAAGTAAGTGTCATCTGCTGCCGTGAGTAATCGTGACATAAATAGTGTCAAAATCACTACAAATTGATAAAGATAAAAGTGCTAGCAATTGACTTTTAAAAAAAAAAAAACATTTTCTTATTAATAAGAACGAACACTCACTAGTTAAGTTTTATAAAACAATTGGTTTTATCAATCCAACTGAAGTTTCTGCCATCTGTTTTACTATCTAATGTTATTAATAGTTTTATTTTTATTGATTTAAACTAGGTTGGAAGCATTTCATTATTCAGAGGTTATTTGAACAAATTTCAAATGTTTTGTTTTTTGACCGGTATATTAGATTATAGAAACGCGGTATAATTTACATAAACTATTATTTAGTGTTAAACTTTATACATATCTTTTCATAGAGCTGCATTTAAGCAAATATATTGTTTGTTAATTCTACATACCAATTTGTCATCTTAATTTTTATTCACACACGTTTTTTTTAAATGTGTTTACTTTAGTTTTGTTTATTTATTTTATGTGCAAGATTCTTCAAATTCACATCATTCTACTTATTTATCATCTTCTGTTTAGACTAATTTTTTTGTTTTCCAATTCTTTGTTGCATTTTCATACTTGTCAAAAAATAAATACTGCTTAGTGTTTTCTATGGCAACCTTCACAAAAAGTTTAAAAATTAATCAGATAAATCTTTAAATTCATTGATTGGTAAAGATTAAGTACTCGTTAATATGGTTTATTTGGGTATCATTAACTTAGTGCGAAATTATGGTTTTTGTCAATTAAACTGCAATTTCTGCTATCAGTTTTGCTATCTAGAACTTTCAAATTTTTATTAATTATTTTTTTGCATATAGTAATTTGATTTTTGTACATTACTTTTATTTTATTATTTTTTGATCAATTGTTCTTTTTTTCAATCCTCTCGTTAAAAATCAAACAAAAGTTGTGTGCAATGTTTTTAACCTTATGAAACAACATTACTTAGCAATACCAATATAATATATTAAATGTTCTTTAGTTGCATTATTTTCTTTTTCTCTTATCGTTTTTGCCATTTTATGCCTTTAAAATTAGTAAATGTAAAATTGATACCGCACCCTGTAAACAAAATTATTGCGATCGATTTGATAAATTTGCTGCAATCAAAATATACTTTTTATTTGTTTTTATCTTTCTTTTTTCTTCTTTGGCCTTGTTTTGCTTTCCTTTTACTTTGAAACTAAATTATTGATTCTAAATGGTTGCTTAACCACTAAATGATTCATAATCCTCTTTTTTAGAAAGCATTTGAATACATCTGGTCTTCAGTATCTGATGATGATCATCTGACTATAACCATTTGTGTGATTATCATTGTAGCAATATTTTTTGGGTTGGCACATTGGTACATCAGGTAAGTGTCTAAGTTTTTTTTTAGAAAAAAATCTGATATTTTGAAATATATAATTTCCTTTTTATGAATGTCATATTATTATTGCAGACTGACGCCAACTTTTTCCAAAAAGCAAAAAATGGCTCTCTTAGAAAAGAAAGAATATCTCCAGAATGTAGTGATAAATAGAAAAGTATGTGCGCTTTTTTTCTTTTCTTTGTAGTGTTTTTTAGGCATATTTTTTTATATCTTAAAATGAACTTTCTAAAAAAACATATTAGAGTGGATTGCTCATGATTCAAAATCAGAATCCGTAATATAGTTTTTCTGAGTTATCACAACTTTTGTAATTATTGTTTACCTTTTACAAAAATAAAATGCTAGTACTATTACGTCTTTGGGCATTTAATTTCATTAGTTTGTAAAATTGTAATAGTTGGGCAGTTATTTTTTTCCAAATTGTTTTGTTAATTAACCTTGATTTTACGTAAATTAGAAACTTCAAAATTGTTTCCTTTGAGCTGAAAGATTTTAAATGTAATTATTTTATTTCATTATTAAAAGTTGTTGTAAGTTATGTATTTGCTCTAATTTTCACTAGTGTTTATTCCTTTTTTACCCTTTTTTTATTTATTACTCTTGCATGGTGAGCCAGCTTTTTATTTCTATTTTTAATTTACCTTAGCAATAAATAGACATATTTGTGATTTATATGAAAAAAATTATTCGTATATCCTTTGTTTAAACTCAAAGGTTAATAATAATAAAAATTCTATTTTTGAAAACTACTCAGGGGTGATTGTATTCCGAATGTACCCCGGAATTCCGAGTTGAAGCAGGGCATGAGATTTTTCCACGAATGTCTCAGAATTCTGCGCATTTCAAGACCCTATATTCCTGTACTTCTGCAAATCAAAAACTTTAATCCGAGACGAAATTTTGAAACCTTTTTCTAAATCCTGTTAATGATACGTTTACATGTGATTCTTTTGATTTAGCTGATTCTTAACCATCTTAAAAATTGGGAACTTATTGATGCAATTTTTATATCTATTTTCGTATATAAATAATTGAAATTTCGTATTTCAAAATTTCGTATATGAAATTTTGAAACCTTTTTCTAAATCCTGTTAATGATACGTTTACATGTGATTCTTTTGATTTAGCTGATTCTTAACCATCTTAAAAATTGGGAACTTATTGATACAATTTTTATATCTATATTCGTATATAAATAATTTAAAGTTATGCATTGCGATTCGTATTCACACAAGTCAAAAATTCAATATCTCTATTTATATTTATTCGTTTTTAAAATCTCATATCGTAATTCGTATTCATGTTAGTTTAAAATTCAATTTTGCGATTTGTTTTCACTCGTCTTTAAAATCCAGTATTGTGATTGGTATTTATACATAATTTAAAAACTACGCATCAGGTTTCGTATTCACGCGATCTAAAAATTCAATATCGCAATTTTCAAATCTAATATCGCGATTCTTGTAAGAAGTAAGTTTTTTTTTTTTAGTTAGTTACTGTAAATGTATCTTATTCTTCATTAGTAAGTAGTAATTTAATTATAAATATTAGTTAAAAAAAATTAAGTTCAATTTGAAACTTGTATGGTATATAAATTGATATCTTGATATAGATTTTTTTGCACTTAAAATTTTCTGGGTTTTTCACTTTGAGACACAATCAGCCCTGTTAATGTTTGCTATTATATAATTAATATTATTTCTTTCCTTCAATTTCAGAGGCAACTGTACGATGACTATTTAAGGCAGAGCGTTGCTGAACATGAACTGTGATATTAAGCAGCTACCATTGTTTAAATTCTGTCATCCACTATTGAATCATTATTTTTCTCTTTTCATGAGGACCTCAGGAATCATTTCATTCCACTTTTTATTTAAATAATTTTCTAAAAAGATCTGATCGTTTTGTTTTGAAAATCAAATACTGTTCTTTAAAACTGTTTGTTTAGCCTGTTATTATGTTGCAATAATAATAAAAAATAACAATTGAATTTTTCAGCTCACAATTTAAACAGTACTAATAAGTTATCAATATAATGAAATCTTTCTTTTATAGTATTAGTTTAGTTTTGTAATATAGTAAAAAAAAAATGCATGAATTTTGAGATGAATTTTATACTTTTGTAACCATAAAAGAAAGCTATCAGTGTCAAAAGTAAACTGATTTTTAATAAATATTTTATTTGTCGCATTGCTTGTTTTTATTGTGAATTTATTGAACATACATCTCAAATCATAAAAAGTTTTTAAAAAAGTCAAGTGATTTTTTTTTCAGAATTGTTAGACTTTTAACTGTAAGGTAAATTTATTTCCTTTGAAACTTATAACTGAAAAGTAAATTTGAAGGTTTAAGTTAAATATAAACTAAACTTAGTTGCAAAAGTTGAATCTTAAATTTTTATATAAACTTAGTTAAGTAATTGCGTTTGAGTAAATTCGGGTAAGAATATTGAATTCTATATTTTTTTAAATTCATAATACTATGACTAGCCTATTTAGGGAATGTTTACTATAATTAATCTATGATTTTAAAAGTTGCAGCTTAATTCTTCATTACACTATGATTTGTCTTTTTAGGAAATATTCACTATAATTAGTCTATAATGTTAAAAGTCGCAGCTGATAGGGAAAAAAGTTCTAAGCTTCTCTTTTATGCTGAAAAATACAATTTCAACTCTTAGTGAGTACCATAAACACCTCTTTGACTGCAATAATTATCAGTTTAAGGAAAAATGTAATTTCTTTAAATGTGAAAAAATTTTGTTACAACATATGTAATGGCATAATGATTGTCACGTTTAAGGCAGTGCTTATAGTTGTGAAGAAAAAAATTTTTGAATTAGTGTATTTAGTATTATTTTGTGTGGCCAGGATAGCCTGGTCGGTAGGGCGCTGGGCCCATGTTTGTGGGTTCGTACTGCGCCGGCCGAAGACTCCCCGTGTAGTTGGTGACTGATGCACATTAAAACTCTGTCAGGTCGTAAAGTCCTCCATGTTCCCATAACGAATCAATGCCTCTGGGGGTACTGGATTGGAGATCGATCGTTCTCTGATTCAAGTCAAAATTACGATCTGTGGATGAATGAATGGGTCCGCCTTATAAGCAGGTGTGACGTATGATGTGGCAGAAGTCGAATTATTGGCCATAGATGGCGCCACTGATGAACAAGAATCGCACTCTCTGCCTTAAATTTGCTCGGTTTCACCAAGCAGTATTATTTTGTTTATATTTATTGTTTTTAACATACAGCATCTTGGATTTTACTTGTGACGAGAGAAAAATTTCCCTCAAATAATGAAGCAGGATTCTGAAGTACATGTTTTTTTTCCCAACAACTTCCTAATACTTGAAATCATTTAAATTTTTTGAAAGTTAATCATGTGGCTTTTAACTACATTCGGGAAATATATTTATATGTCTGTTTAGGGTTTTGTTTTATATATTAATCAGCCAGGCGCATTCAGTAGTAATAGGATACTATTCCAATTTCGGAATTTTTTTTTCTTTCCATTGCACACACAGTTATAAGAGCCATAATTGTTTAGGTAAAAGAGCGATGACTTCCCTATGAGGTGAGCCAAATTCGAAACCAAGCGATGGCTGGGCGATACTAATTCCGTACCCAGCTCTTACCGACCACAGTATTGATGTAAAATATCCTCAGTGGTAGATGAATTGTGGGTTAGAGTCCTCTTACCGCCAGACTAATTGTGTTAGGTTTTCCTCTCCATGTAACGCAAATGCGGTTTAGTTCCATCGAAAAAGTCCTCCACGAAGGCAAAATACTTGATCAAGGAAGCTCCATTGTCTTCTGGATTAGATTCAAAATGACAAGACTGCGAAGTTGAACATAGGCACACGCAAAATGGAGTCGGCTTTTGAACGTCGGTTATAAAACAGTTAAGAAGGAGACCTCGTATCAATCTGATTCAGGTTCGAATCCTGCTCCTGTCTCACACGGTGCTGACGCAAGATGTCATTAGTGGTAGAGGAATCTTGGATTAGATTCCTACCGCATTGATCTAACGGTTAGAGATTTTAATCTCCGTGTAACGCAAATGCTGGTTAGTTCCATCATAAGTCTTCCATGAAGTTAGTTTTCCTCAATGTTTAATCTATGAGTTTCCTTGATTTCTGGATTGGGTTGGTCGATTGGGGCCGTATATTCATTACGTAAGCACCTGGCAGTGAGAGGGGATATATGATTTGATTAGGTGTGGAGAAGTGATATGAACAATGCTTACGTAAGATTTTCTTTTCATTTTCACATTTATTTCAAAATCAGGAGAGAGAGAAAATTATGCTTAGAAAAACTTCTCTTTGAAATAAAAGTTAAGTTAAGAGAAAGAAAATGTATTGTATGAATTTCAGATATCAAGAGTTTTAATCACTGAAGAAAGACAGAAAAGAATCCAAAGAAATATTCTTCCCAAACATTTATAAAATTAATTGAAACAATTAATTTTATAAATTCCATTAACAAATAAAATTAATTGAAACAATTTTATTTTGCGCGAATTTATTCGTTTAATTAAATTAAGTTAATTCCCGTTCAATGGAGCACTGAAAAATTAAATAGGAAACAATAGCCCACTTGCATACCGAAGAATATCAAATGGATACAAGTTCAAAATTGCACATAGCCCGTAAAATCATACTTTCTAAACCATTAACTCGGCGTCTGTTTGGTCCCATTAAATTCAAGGTTAAAAAGAAACATTCGAAAGAAAAAAAGTTTTCTTCTAGAATAAACGTATGACACACAAGAAGTTCATTCTATATTACCTTCATTCCATTAAAATTCCCTGGCGACGCAAAAAGAAAAAAAGCATTTTTAGCTATCAAAAGCAGATCGAAAAAAAAACTACGATATTTGGAGCTCATCATGAGACATGATGCGTAGCGTTTTTAAAAGGTGCTTATTTTGCTTTTTTCATTGGGTGTTTTTAAAAAGTGCTTAATTTTCCCTTTTCGAAAGTGAGATTTTTTTCTTCTTTACCATGCTGATTTTCGCCATGAATTATGCAAAAGCGCGCTTTTCACGTTGTTCTATTCAACGTTTTCACAATTCATTCAACCACAATCTATTTCGGCGTACCGTCGGTCCATAGCGCATGAAAGGGCCAATCATTTTACATGTTAATGAAATACTTGCGACTCCGCATGTGCGTCTACTGAGTTGGGTTTGGTGAGATTATTGCACTTTCATGTGCAACTCTGCTGTATTTTGCAATTTTAGGCTTCATTTTCCACCCTCTGATGTCGAGCCAAAAAATTTCTCGATCACTTTATAATGGCTAGTATAAAGAGTTCTTTGTCAGAAACTAGTTATTTTATCATCATCATGTAAAGTCTTTGAAAATTATTTTGCATTTTGTTAATGTATATAGTGCTTAAAAATATTTTTGAGTGCTTAAAAGGTGCTTATTTTTTGTTAAAAGATTTGACTAGGCACCCTGCGAGATTTTCCAGCACGACGGGGGACTAGTCACCACTTCATGAAAAATGAATTGCCTCTATAATTAACTTAACAAACCTATGACACACAACAAATTTATTCTATACTAGCCGCCTAAGGCGGCCAGCTGTCCGCCACGCTGACGGTTTTCTCAGATAAAGTTTTTTAAAACATAGCAGGAAATCTGAAGATTAGTGGACAATTGGGTATAATATGAAAAAAACACAACTACTTCGATTTAGTAGGAACAACATATGACGCAATGCTAAACGAATGGAATTTAGTTGTTGTTTATTTAGTTATTGTTATTAGTAGTTGTTGTTATTTGTTTTAGTTGTTGTTGTTTATTTAGTTGTATTTAGTTTCAATAACTTTTCTTTATAATGCAATAAAATCTGGCGAGCAGCTATTTAAACGATCGAACACTTCGTTTGTTTATTTGTGGCTTGAAGTTAGGCTCGCAGAAAATGCCGTTCATGGGTTAAATTTAGTAGGA
>NC_092209.1:6629991-6647059 GCF_043381705.1 Parasteatoda tepidariorum
CCTAGAGCCCCCAACTTTGGTGGTCTCTGGGAGGCAGCAATTAAGTCGTTTAAATACCATTTTAAAAGAGCTGTAGGTAATGCCTCTTTAACTTACGAAGAATTGCATACTATAGCCACTCAAATTGAAAGCATTTTGAATAGTAGACCGATAACTCCACTATCCGCGGATGAAACCGACTTAGAAGTTTTAACTCCTGCGCATTTCCTGATAGGGAGAACAATGAACGCCATAATTGAACCGGATTTGACAAATTTAAAGGAAAATAGGTTATCCAGGTGGCAAAGAATAACCAAATTAGTACAATTAATTTGGAGAAAGTGGCAACGAAGCTACCTAAGTGAACTGCAGCAACGTGGCAAGTGGAGATTCGAAAAGGACAATGTCAAAATCGGTAGTCTAGTCTTAATTATTGAGGATAATTTACCAGCTAATAAATGGTTAATGGGTAGAATAATTAAAGTGTTTTACGGCACTGATAAGAAAATCAGAGTTGTAGAAGTGAAAACCCAGCACGGGACCCTTAAGAGGTCTATTTCTAAAATATGCTTGTTACCTGTATCATAAAAATATTCTCATGTTTAATTTTATTTTGAATTGAATATTTGTTGTATGAGAAGATCGGTTGCAGTGTAAAGTATCATTAATTTGTTTTTTCTTATTTGTATCAGTGTTACTAATTATCATCTAAATGCTTTGTAAAGATTTTTTAAATAATGCAAATTGTGCTTTGTTAAATTACATATTAATTGAATGTTGAAACATTGCAATGCCGGGCGGCATGTTCGCGCATGTGCGACTGCCGCGCCACCCTTTTTTGTGAAAGATTTATATATACCTTGAGAACTTCATAAATGGCGGACGTAGTCCGTGAGCTATTTAAAATAAAGAGATATACAGTCCATTGCAAACCAGTGTTCTTCTTATTTACGAAATAAACCTAGAGCTATCGACTAGAGTAACCACAAACACACAGCTTTTTTTTTTTTTTTTTTAAGAAAGCTTACCGAGTTTTAGAAAAAAGTAACGCTTTCAATTGATATTTCCGTTACAAATACTTTTACTTTTTTCCTAAAAAAGTAACGAAAGTACAAGGAAAAGTACTAAATTTAAAAAGTAACGAAGTACAAGTAGAAGTACGTACTCTTTACTTGTACCGGCGGTACAAGTAACGAAAGTAAAAGTACTGCCATGTATGGTCACCACTTCATGGAAAATGAATTGCCTCTATAATTAACATAACAAACCTATGACACGCAAGAAATTTATTCTATATTACCTTTATCCCATTAAATTCACTGAAGGCAAAAAAAAAAAAAACAGCTATCAAAGGAAGATTTAAAAAAAACTACGATTTTTGGCGCCCATTAGAAGATTTTCCAGCACGCAGGGGACTAGTGAAATTGGAAATTTATGTCTTGTGTTACTATAGAAATTTATGTTGTAGACGAAGCGCACCCAAACTATGTTACAAATGATGAAATATTGTAAATTTGCACGCTGAGTACCGATGCCTGAATGGTAGCGCTTTGCCACGGATCCTGGGTTCCGTCCTTGAACCGGACGAAGTTGATTCAGTTTTTATCCCTTCAGTGGGATGATAAAGCTTGTTCCGTGACTAAACACTGGGTGTTCTGAGTTTGGCTGACAACCTAATCGAAACATTTGCACTGAACCCCAGCACCCACGATCAAGAAAACTGGGCATAGGCACAGTAGGCCTTGGCCCTCCATGTGCTTCACAACTGAAAAGAGGAGGCAAGTTAAGGTAAGTAAGGACCAAAGACATGGAACCGGTCTTCTCCCCAGTTGACATGTTCGAGCGTCGCAATCGCCTTTAGAAATGTAGTACGATATTTTTCGCAATTATACTTGTTTAAAAAAATTATTTTTTACAACTTGCTCAATTCAAGTTCCATATAGTTTCCTAATTTAAAAGTTTTTAATCTATATGAAAATCAAAATAAAATCTAACGTACTTCCTTCTCCTAAGACTCTCCACACGCTACTGTGAAAAGCAAGCGAAGTGTTGCCATAGATAAAGAGTTCTTTTCGACGTTCCCTGTCGATCGCCAATGGAAAACGTTTCACCAACCGAGCAGCAGTTCCTAATATGGTGTTTCGCGTAACTTTTGGTTCCGTGGAAGGGTCTCGGTTACTCCGACGTTTCGGATTTTTTTAAACCAGTTATGATTTTCGAAACTTGTAATTAGAGTTATATCCAATTAATAACCCAATATTTATTTAATGTTTCCGTTGTTTTTCCACATCGAATGAAATTCAACAATGAATGATGCGTATTTCTCTGGTAACCATTCTCAACGTTTATTTCGATTTCGTTTTTATTTTAATGAAAACCATACTGCAGCTCATTCATTTTCAATTCATACATGTATTGAAATCAAATTAAAAACTAGAGTAGGTGCCGCTCCAGACCTGTCAATTCAACTGTGCAACATAAATCCAACGATATGATGAACACATTTCCTTCTTCATTCATTCACTAAATATTTTTAAAACAATTAAAAAAAACTTTGATCGTTGCATATTATATTTTCAAAATAATTCATATAATTTAGATCATAAAATATTTTCAAAATAATTACTAGGATTGTTTATTAAGTAAGGGCCGTTTTGTTGTGTACACAAATAGGTGACGCGTGCGTCGCAACGAGTGCTTGTGTCGTGTGTCCCAGAATTCCTCGGAAACACAAAACAACTGTGCTCAGTTGCAGCTGTGTAACTGTACGGTCAATTCATTGTCTTTAAAATGTTCAACCACGCATGAGATACAGTCAATGATGCGCTTTTAGTGAACAAAAAACCTGTCTGCTGCATACAGTCAGTGGCAGATTTGTGGAAGTTGCGATTAGAGAAGTAGTAAAATTCCCTATTATACTGAGAGGGAATTTCGCTTCTCTATGACATTGACTCTCTCCGTAGCTCAGATTCCAACTTTATTGGACTCTTTTGGTGGGAAAGTTTTGGACCACCCCTCCCTACAGCCCAGACCTTGCGCTGAGTAATTTTCATTTTTTTCCGATATTTCAAACATCATTTTGGCGGTAATCACTTTAACGATGAAGAATGCGCGAAAACGGTCGTTGATTAACGAAACAGATGACAAGTTTATATGAAGAGAGTATTCTGAATCTAGTTGAGTTGTAAGTTATGATAAATGTTTAAACAAATTTAGCAGTTATGCTGAAAAGAAAGAGAAACGTATGTAGAATATGAAAACAGATTTGCTTCTTGAAAAGTTTCTTTCGTTTGGGTTTTAATTTTAAACGGTCTTTATACTTAAAAAACAACCCTCGTAATTGTCTTTTGTTAATTAATACATTCAATACAATAATTGCTAATAAAATTTATTCATTAAGTCTCGGGGGTTACGCCAAATGAAGGACGATCATTTAGTATCAAAAGAGATTGGGAACCGTTAGTCAAGAGTACATTTAATTCCCCCCCCCCAGATCATCGTCATTTCCCGCCTAAAAAATATGTCAATTTGAAAAGTATTACAAAAGGTTAATCACATTTTTAAGCACTGAAATAAATAAAATAATGATTCGTCGTATGATTGAATTTTTTATTATAATCATATTCCTTCATAAACATGTATAAAAACGTATGGCACATATACAAACATAATTAAACATCACATATCTACGCTATGATTACATAGTATGTTATGAATGGAACAGTATGTATAAAATGATATAGTTAGGCGAAATCTCATAGGTGACAAATTGCATTGAAGTAAAAGAGTCTACAGGGTGTTTTGTTACGATCGCTCTTAACGTGCATCTTTGGAATCTTTGTAAAAATGAGAAAACTAAGCGCATTAGGCGTTATTTCAACGAAAAGCAAAATGTAGTAAGAACAAAAATGATTTTTTAACTAAGATCAACCCATTTTGAGAACAATAAAAGAAAGATACAATTAACAGGAAGTCGGACAGAAATAACACAAAGTAATTTTATGAGTCCGAATCTCAAAAGTATGTGAATATATTCTTTTTTCTTACTTTTAAAATTGATCTTGACTATTCTAAGTAGCTATTAAAATTTAAAAAAAAGTTAAATAACCGTGCATTTTAATAAATAATTAGCTTTTAAAAGCTTTTATTGAGTTGTTTATACTATTATATGCCACATAAATCCTACATTGTTTTTTATTTTATTTAAAACGTTATTTTCCTTGGTGTTAAGTTATTTCTAATTTAAAATCTTTTTATAGGCTTGGATAATTTCTAGTATGGACTTTTTTAATAAAAAAAAATATATATATAATTTAATTTAAGCACAAAAAAAAAAAAAAANACAAACAAAATCAAAAGTGGCTATTAAGTGAATAGAACCTATCGCTATTGGTCACCCGACTCATTAGGTTTGAGGAAAAAGTGACTAACTAAGTTATTAAAGTCTACCGGTCACTGGCTGCTAACGAAAAATTTCATTATTCCTGTCTATAAGAGCCTGATTGGCGAATTTTTCTCAGGTAAATGTATTTCATTGATGGAGAACCAAATAAAAGAAATATATCTTAAAAAAAAGGCGGGAATAAAAAGAAATTTTCGTTGCACATATAAATTGATATTTTCCATAAATATGTATTTCTCCTTAAAAATTTGACTAATAATTGGGGACTCGCACTTCAAGACGAAGACGATTACAGATACCCACACATGTGACCTACGACGTCAGCACCAGCTGATCTTTTCTAAACAAAATGGCGTGTTAAAGTTGAACTAAGTTTCTCCACATAAGTTAGAATGCTAAATAACGTGAAATTAATTAAATACGGTGCCGTATCACGCATAGAACTTCTTGAAATATAATTCTTTCTCGTTTACATCCTTTACTTAATTTAGATTTATTATTTGTTTATGCATTTTATTGTAACTGTGATATATTTTTGTTTTGTGTACCTGGCAACTTCGATGTATAATTAGCTTATTTATGTTCCATATGGCTTCGTGCCTGTCTTTGTGTTAAGTCTTTGTGTAAATATATAGTGAAAGAATTTATATATTTGAGAAAGAATCTTTGTGAAAGAAGTCATAATGTATCACTCAAGAGAATTGATACTTGAAAGCTTTGGCTAACTCGAAATCGAATGGAAAGAACAGTTGCTGACGTAAACAAATGCCTCGTTTCAACAACCAATCAGGATCGAGATACCCAAGCTACGTCACTTGCAGGTATCCCATTGTTCACTTGACTAATAAATTCAATCCGATACAGTTATTTTATAGTTGTGAATGGCAACTGGTTGCTAACACCATTTCTATTAGATGACTCTTATTCGTATTCCAATGGAAATTTATTCCTATTGGTTGTTACTAGCAATCATTGATGAATTTTCAGAAGGCAGGCAAGTGTATTGACATCTGCTGAGACCATTCAATATTGATTGATCATGGAAATATTTTTTATTCTCACTTAATTGTAATCTCTAAATGAGCATAATTCCGAATGTTTTGTACAAAGATTCGAAAAATACATATTAAAAGCGGTCATTACGGAATACCGTGTATATACTTTTAAATAATTTTCTTTAAAAATTAGTCTCTGCTTTATTATGAAGAATGGAATGTTTTTCCACGTAATTTTGCACAGCGTTCTGAACAGATGGTAGCTCGGGCAACTTGTAGTCTGGAAACTCTGAAGATGTAACCGTTGAACCGTTGAGTATGATGACGGGTTTTGGCTCCCAAAATCCTGACTGGCTACGAATGTTTGGCTGAATTGTAGACATGAACCTCTGCAATGAAAAATATAATTAGTCACACAAATCAATGTTAATATATTAAGCTTGACTATGTGTGTGTTTTAATTCTAATATAGCCCAGTGACTAAACTAAATTAAACTACAAAAAGAAATTGATTTCTAAGGTGACGTAAATCTTTCAACTTTTATCTAGGAGTGATCTCTCCGAGCTACTTAATAGTTCGGGCTCGTGTAGATTTCATATATCAAGCTAGATGCCCTACCGAGTCCGTGGGCAAGCACGAGCGCCATATCGTCGTGTGTTCAAAATTTTAGTGCTACGGAGTTGAACATTAGCAGTCGTAATCTGCTGTTGAACGACGGTTATTAAGTAAAATATAGGTTGGGAGAGGTGAAGAAAGCTAGCAAAGGAAATAGAAAAGAACTGAGAAAACATAACCAAAAATCGGTGAGGAATAAAAAGCAGAGTTCGAAGGTTGAAATTTAACGAAACCAAAGTATTAAAAATATTAGATACAAAAGCGGGTTATTAAACAAGACTTAGTGGAAAAGAACGAGGGAAGCGAGTACCCAAGCAGCAAAATAACTTGGGGCTCTTATTGAACCAATATTCACGAATCTCGACTCAATAAGGGCCATTATTTTTCTGATATTGACCCGATATAGAATTGTCCGGTTCACCCGATATTTTATATTCATTATTCAGCCAATATAGGACTTATATTGGCTCTATATAGGCCTTTTCTAGGAACTATGTTTTATTTTATAACCGACGTTGAACAGTTAACTCATTTTTTGAGTTTACGACTAAATGTTCTGCTCCGTAGCCTTGTAAGTTTGAATCCAATCCGGAAGGCAAGGGAGCTCCTGGATCAAGTATGGGGAGAAATTTATCTACGTGGTGAACTTTTTGGTGGAACTAACCCGCATTTGAGTAACATGGAGAGGAAAACCTCACACGGTTAGCCTGACAGCAAGGGGACTCTAACTCATGATCCGTCTAGCACTGAGGATATTTTTAAGGGAGCACTGTCGTCAGTGCAAGCCAGGTGTGGAATTCAAATCGACCAGCCATCGCCAAGATTAGAACCCGGTTCACCTTATTGGAAGGCGAACGTTCTATCCCCTGAGCCACCACGGTTTTGTAGAACCAATATTAAAAAAATTTAGGCATATCAATATTGGTCCCTCGGTGCAAGATTTTATAGTATTCGTATTGAGTCACACTGTAGCGAAGGTAAAATTTTTGGTAGGGTATTTAATATCTGAAAGGAACTGCGTCAACAATCTCGGGGGTTGTTAGTGAGTAGGAACGGAGCATCCAAGTAAGTAAGAAAAAAAAAACGAAATAAAATAAGCCCAATTCACAAGAGAAAAACGAATGCACATGTAAAGAACAGAAAAGGATTAGTCGTCATCAGAGGTGCCTTCTAACCCGGAAAAGGTGTTTTCTGAATATCGTACGATTGCGCAAGAGTTGAAATGATTAACAACAATAGGAGGCAATCTAAAAGCAATAAAAGCGAATGAAAACATATAAATTTGATTACGGGCTGATGTTAAGACTTTTTATTTATTTTTTAATAGGCCTTCCAATTTCTTTTTTTTTTCCTCTATACTTTTTTTTATATCCATGTAACACATATACCTGACATCTTTTTATCTTTATGATTTTCCCTGTGCGGTAATAAAATAAAAATTGAATTATATAAATGTTACGGTTATATTATTAAGACTAAATTGTAATAATAACCGCCTCTTTTTGTTAAAGTGAGAAATATCGTAAATTATTCACTTTTACCGGTTATTATTAATAGTAACCAATGAAGTCAATGTGATGAAACGGTTTATACAGCATTGGGACATGGGTGTGCCTCTCTGTATATGTGTTACGGTTAAAGTGATAAATCCGGTTCTTATTAATACTAATCGGTCAAAATAAATAATAACAACTTCTTTTGGTCTAAGTAAGAAACGAAAAGGGGAGATTTCCGTATCGTGATCTGTGGCAGAATTATCCTCAAGTCGTGGCAAGTTCCGGGCAGCAGCCGTCGAGAAACCTAAAAAAAAAAAAAAAAAACATCGCTGAAAGGGACCAACTTGAAGGATATAACTCGTAGCCACCCCTTGGCAAACATCTGCAAGTTTTATTTTTTTTCCTTAAATTTTTCCAGTTTAAAATCAATTTGGAGCCTTGGCGATTGTAGTTGGCGTGGCAGATCACGATACGGAATTATCCCTAATAAAAACGCGAAAGAATGACATTGACCAAACTTATTTGGTTATTATTAATAATAATCTGTTAATGTGATAAATGAGCCTAAATCGTTCACTGTAATAAGCTTATTTGGTTATTATAAATATTGACCGTTTAGTATTAATAATAACCGACTATTCACATAGACCGTAAAACATATGTATTCATGTGAGTTTGGTAATCAAAAATCAAACTCATTTTTTAAATAAAATTTATAAGTTAGAAAATATAAAAATGAAATTTTACGCAGAACTACCAAAGGTTGGTAATCAGATATATAGTAAATAACTCTACTAAAATGTTCCAATTTACAGTTTTATTTTGGTTTAATAGATTTAATTTATAATGATTTTGATAAGTAATTAAAGTAAACACATTATATAAAATCATTTGATTGGGAAGCTAAACTGTAAAGAGAGGCTAAATGAAACTAAATAAGATTTCTTTTTAATGGTACTCATTGCTTATAGGAACTAGAAAGGAAAATTTGTTAACAACGCCAGATTTCGTTTTACTACATAAATCACTGGCTACCGATAATATAAATGGGTATCAAATATTCTCAAAATCGCAATCATTATAGATATCATAACATATCACAAAAATAAAATCGCGACTATTGTATAATGATTGCGAGCTATTTCAAAATTGCGAGCATTGATACATTTTATTCGGGCAACGGAAATTTGCCTATGAAAAAATAATTAGCTAATTAAGAAAAATATCGCGATATTTAAATTCGGGTCTTGGCCGGTATATTCATCGATATTTGTGGTGAAGACATCTTGGAAATGCAGTCTCCACAGTTTACAAGTAGGATATTATTAGTAGCATATTCGGGTGTGACAGAAGTCGAATTATAGACCAGAGATGGCGCCACTGGAAAACAAGAGCAACCGCACCCTCAATGGCCTATGACAACAACAACAACTTTAATAGGTGATACGTTACCACTTATTCATATTTCACATGTGGGAAGGGCAAAGACTTGAGGCTCGGCATCTATTGTATAATGAATTTTGAAATGTTAATTAACTTGTTTATCACTTTAGTTCTTGCGAAAGTATAGAATATTCAAAAAACTTTTCCCGCTTGTTAACTTGCAATCCAGGGGTTTTTAACGCCCCGTTCTCTTTTTTGGAGATTTTTCTATTGGTTGTAGCTGGATGCAATTATAATGCTAACTTTTAATTCTTTTAAAATTTGATAACTGATCAATAATAAGTCAAAAATTATATATTTTTAAATTATTATTATTATTTAAAAAAAAAATCTTTTCTTATTTCCTCTCTTGCTTCTTATATATAAATTTTTGTGTTTGGAATGGGCATTTTTTTATATCGTCTATATTCATATATAACATAATGCCTTGTGGAGGATTGACTAATTATAAAATTAAAAATATCGTAATGATGGACTGATAAGAGAATGGAATAAATACTATATGTTTATTGTGAAAACTGTAAAAATTTGATGCATAAATTTCCAGTTTTAGTTACAAAGTTTATTAACAGATGGCGCAGTTCAGAGTTCTTGTAAAGAATACAAATGCCGTAGGACTATAATAGGACTGTGATATCGACGTTCAATGGATGATTGACTGAATGTAAACAATAATCTTAAAACCGAAAGAAATGTGGAAAACTTCCGGCGTATTCTTCATTTTTTGTTATGCTTACGAGGTGATGTGTGAACAGACTTAATATTCTAAGAACTTTTTATTATTTTGATTTAAGTTTAAATATACGCATAATTTTACCATTCATAAGAGTTTTCTGTCATTTATAAATTCTAGCAGGTGGGGGGGGGAGGGCTTAAAAGTATTTAAGAAAATTAATATCACAACATAAATAAAGTGTAAGGTTTGCCATGATTTGAGTGTTATCCTTTATTTGGTTATATTAGTGTACAATATCGCTGTTTGTTATATTTTGGATAGAATCATAGCGTACTTGTGGAGTTTTCCAAATTCATTTGTTATACGCTTCGTTGAAATTTAAATTAAAAGAACGCGGATAATGTAAGTACTACAAGTATAATAATATTGGATAGCCCGCTTTTTCAAACTCAGACGTAAAATTCAATCGAAAGTATAGTGACCTTGAAGTCTTACGACAAATATTAACTGCTAGCTCCAGCTGTGCTTTGCTTTACACCGTCAACTATCCATAGAACACAAGGTTTTTGTAGCGTCATCTATTGGCAACTTTTGCAACTAAACAATTTGTGTCAAAATTTCTGTATAAAATTACAGCTATCATAGGAAACGTAGCATTTGTTTTCATTTCTCCATCTCCCTTTGTTGTCGAGATTAACTAATGAGACAGGCAATAAAAAAATATGTGCCACATGAGAGGGCGTAAATTAATATTTTTTTGAAAAAGAAACAACCAGAGACATTTTTAAAGCCTAAAGAATCACGAATGAGAAAAGTAAGGAAACATTAAAACATGTTTAATTACCGAAACAGACAGAAAAGATGTGTGAGGGGAGTGTTTTAACACCTTCAAGTTTCATTTGGCGATCAAATTGGTTTTAATTTTTTTTTAATACTCCTGTATCTTCGATAGTGGTTTACCATACTGTTACATTTTTTAAATATGTTCTATCCTCTTAAATATTAGTTTGAGATTTTGAATGAGTACATTTAATCATCTGCATTTCTGGCCACGATTTTAAAAACATAACTTAAGGAAGGTGATTGGAGAACACCTTACACGGAGTAAGTGAAGCTTGAACTTACACTTATGAAGTGAGATGCGGGGGCTTTTCGGTAGGCTGCAATGGCTAAGAAGGGTATCCAGCAAAGTGTGAGAGAGAAGAGCATCCATCCCATCACGTGAGCCCAGTTGGGGTACGTGTACCCTCTCTTCACAACAGTTCCACCAATATCGCTTGCACTGTAGAACACGGTGGCCTGCACGAAAAACTTTCGTTAGCATTTCTAATATCTCAAAAATATAAGGTAATTCAAAATGAATATAACTATTACATACAGCTATAACTATTTAATGAAAAAAAATTTATCGATAGGATTAACATAGAATATAGTTGGAGCAGTGAAACGATCATCTGCACATGCGTAAGTTCATGAGTGAAAATGGCGTATTCCGTGCAGAAAGCATTCTGTGTGTTAAAATTTAACATTGTCATTCTGTCATCACAGTGCAGAGTAGATTTCGTCAGCGTTACAATCATGAATCTCCATATGGGAACAACATGCGCAGATGGCATAGGATGTTTGAAGAAAGAACGATGTTTAAACAATTAAAGAACTCAAAGAACGAAATTTGTAACGTTGGTGACGGCACAAAAGTTTCAGAATGTATGACGTGAAATGGACTACAGCCTGGATGTTGTCCGTGTCACCAAAGGAATTCACATAGTAAATCTGTGAAGCTTGTATACAAAATTTTGCAGTTCCTTCTACACGCTCTGTAAATTTTATCAATAAATTCTTTTTTATTAAACAGTTATGTTCATTTTTAATTATACCCTGTTGTATACAAATATAATTAATAGACAATACGTGATTGGACTACAAGCAGAAGCTGAGGTTGTGTTTCTAAGGATTTCAAATTATTAGCCAGTAAATTAACCCCATTCGCCAATTTTCAAAAATTTTGCCGAATCTCCAATTTCAGCATTCGCCAATTTTCAAAAATCTTCTAAATCTTAATAATTTTTTTATGATTAATTTTTTCCCATAGAAAACTATTTTACGGTAGTTAGTTTCAGGCGTATATTATTTGGACCCAATTCTAGTTGGTAATGCCGCTCATCTACCGAAAATTACTGTAATCGAATAAAAAATACTGATTTGTTTAGAAAAATTCTTTTTGACTTAATTTTGAGGATCGAGCTAATATAAATTTTTCTTTCCAGTGGAAAAAAATCATTCGCTAATACTTTCGCCAAAACACAATTTTATTCGCCATCGCATCGCCTTTGAGGTGGCTAATGCTTAGTGCATGCCTGCATATACACTTTTCTGACCCCTTGAAAATAATATTTTAGACAAAAAAACATACAAACATTAACGTATCGTATCATAAACAGAAATGCATTCTTCCAACCATTCCCTACGTAGCAGAGAAGTTGGGACACTTTGTATTCATTTGAGTGAATTTGAAAAAATCCTGGTTATGACAAAATAATAAATTGCATAAAACTACAGTTTGAAGGGAAAAAATGATTACAAAATTGAAATTAGCGCCACGAAAATATCTAAGATCAATTAAAAAAATCTTAATCAAATTAAAAATAAAAATTGTACTCTCGTGATATTTATCTCCAAACGTTCCGCATTATAAAAAAATCAAGAAAGAGTTTTCTAGTGCAAGAATACTCCTTACCAAAATAGTAACAGGTGTCAGTATAATCCAAGCAAACTGGTAAAAATAGGAAGCTGTTTTTCCAGTCATCTGTTGTATGCAGTTAGCCAAGTTCTTTGCTCCTACAATGAATACAAGTTTTTTTTAAAAATCATTTCTGTTGAAACTGCATGATCTTCGACATTATTTTATTGTTAGTCGTTGAACAGCCTACCCAATTTTGGGTTTACGACTACTAATGTTCAACTCCGTAGCCTTGTCATTTTGAACACAATCCAGAAGACAAGTATTAGGAGAAATATGCCTTCGTGGATTGCTTTTGATGGAACTAAGTCGCTATTGCGTACACGGAGAGGACGACCATGAGAACCTCCCACGGTAAGCCAGACAGACGGCAAGGGAACTCTAACCCATGATCCGTCTACCACTGAGAATATTTAACGTCAGCACTGTGGTCGGTACAAGCCGTATGCGAAATTTGTATCGACCCATCATCGCTGGGATTCGAACCCGGTTCACCTCATTGAAAGGCGAACACTCTATCTCCTGAGCCCTCACGGCTGGAATAGAAGGGTTTGAACAAATTTATGGAGGCACTTCCATACTAACTCCATCTAAGCAATTATTCTTTCATTGGCAAAAATTGTGATGATTGATGCTTGATGCTTTTAAATTGTGATGTTTGATGCTTTTAGAAATGGTGTCTTTTTTTATCCATGCGAAATTTGTATTGCATCGACTAACATGAGCATAAGAAATTCAAAGCTGATTTCCACTTTCGATACCTCTATAATCAAAGAAGCATTCTAATATAAATATTGCGAAAGTAGCGACTGATTTCAAAAATTGCTAGCAGTATTAAAGTTAAAAAGAAGTTATTTACTTCCTCATTTTGGTCGCTCGGAATTTTTCATGGTTAAAATGAAATCATTTCTAAAAGCATGTTCTTTCAAATTGTGGTTACAATTTTGCCATCTGACAAAACATTTGCTGCTAAAAAGAACGATTCTTAGAATAAAAGTGTTTTCATATTAGTTTGTCAAGCAAATGTTAAAAGAAAAGCTAGTCAAGCCAGACGTAGTATTTTTAATACTAGGGTAGTATATTTTCACAAAAAAGGGGTATGGTATTTTTCGTAGTATTTTTTTAAAAATGTGGTATTTTTATTTTATTTTTATTTATTTATTTTATTTTCATTTCCTAAAACAACGAAAAGTTTCACTCTAGTTTTGAAGTAAAAAACAATTTTTGAAATAATCCAACAGTTTATTTTTTATTAGTCACTGTATCTAGTGATTATTGTGAAAAGTAAAAGTTCGTTTATACTAGTAAACTATAATATAAATTGTTTCTTATGCACTTTGATTAAGTAGATTTTACGTTTCTTTTCTAT
Source organism: Parasteatoda tepidariorum (assembly GCF_043381705.1). Taxonomy (NCBI): domain Eukaryota; kingdom Metazoa; phylum Arthropoda; class Arachnida; order Araneae; family Theridiidae; genus Parasteatoda; species Parasteatoda tepidariorum. The sequence goes on from NC_092209.1 coordinate 6,643,708, forward strand.
GTAGGATGTGAAACAAAATATGAGATTTTATATTTTCATTTAGGTTCAATTTTATACAACTTTGAAATAAATCATTTATGATACACAAGAGACATTATTATGATACACACAACTCTTTGTTTATTCTTCAAAAGACAAAGTTGCTGATAAAAATATTAGTTACTACACGTATATCTGAAGTATAATTGCACAAAAGGATAATAATTGTTTTAAGATAATTGTTAAAGGATAATTGTTTTTCAATTATAATATTATTTTATCCTCAACTAAAATAAATTTAAATATAATTCTAAAAAACTTTAGCCAGACGATATAAATAATGTTAATTATAATAATAATAATCGTCTGTCTCAGTTTTCGTCTGCATAAGCTTTCAAAAAAGTCCTGTAGATAGCGCTTAAGACATGTAATATTTTGTAGTATTTTTTCGGATGAAGTCGTAGTATTATTTATTTTCAGAGTCTGGCAACCCTGCTAGTCATCTGCTTTTCTTAAAGATCAAATTTTATTCTATAAAAAAGTTTATCCTTAAAAAGGAGCTTTGGATATTAATTGGTAAATGTTAAACATTAAATTTGTTTGCCCATAAAGTTATTACAATATTTTAATTTAGGGGATTCAACAATAATTGCTATTCGTCTGTCTATATTCAGACGATCTAAGTTATTGTTCAATACTATAAGTCTAAACTGTTGTTGTTCTTGGCGTCTGCTAATAAGGCAGAGAGGGAGCGATTGTTCGTGTTTTCCAGGGGAACCATCTATAGCCAAGAATTCGACTTCCGCCACACCTATACGTCACACCCGTAGGATGGATCCATTCCTACATCCATTCATCCACAGATCGTAATTTTGACCTGAACCAGAGAACGCTCAATCTCCAATCCAGTACCCTCAGAGGTATAATATGTTATGGGAACATGGAAGACTTTGTGAACTGACAGACTTAACGTGCACCAGTCACCATTTACTACACAGGGTGTCCCGGACTATGAGTTTAAATTAAAAATTAGATATCAATTACTGCGACAATTGATGCAGAGCAAGGAGTCCCAAAATAGTAAGTGCGCCAAAAACATCGATAAAGTGAGCCAAAGGGTGAGTTTGGCAAAGTTTCCTCTTGCTGTAGGGGTTGCAACCATTTAGGAATCAGTAGAAAGTTTGCATAGCTGAGAAAAGGTGACCTGGTTTCGAGATGACACACCTGGTGAGCGAATCCTAGATTCTTTCCCCCCTTTGTATTACTTAATGTTATGTCAAATTGTAATCAAGACTATTTTAATAATTAAATTTAACTTTAACTATGTGTTTTCTAATTTTAACTCAAATTAACATGATACATACTAAAGTGAAATCAATAGGTGTATCACAATCTATAGTATAAAGACTTTTTTCAATTACCATAAATCCAACTTAGAGTACTGATTTCAAAGATCGCTACGACTATTGTGGCAACGACCGCTACGTAATGATCTGTTATCTGGAAGAAATAAATTCCCGCCTAAAAGATAAAGAAATTTACTAGAATGAGCAAAATTTATTTGAAAAAAAATTTAGTAGTTGGCAAAGTATACATATTTGTTAAAAATATGTATACTTTGCCAACTACTAAGTATATACTACAAAGTATTATAATGTAAGTCAAAAAAGAAGGAAAAAAGCAGTTTTATCTTTAAAAAAAAGGGTTATTAATTTGTTTTTTTGTGATTGAAATCAGCATCAAATCTTTTTCAAACTGTTTTAGTTCACAGTACACAATTTAAAATAATTTTAATTTTTAACAGTATTTTTGTTGCATTCAAAATTAAATTTTTTTAATGTTAAGTCAGTGGCAATACAACACTTCTTAGAGCAAACTTATCCGAATGATTTACAATGCAGCCACAACTCAGCTCTTCAATATTAATTGCAGTAGCCACATCTTACACGGCCGCGAGAAGTTACCGTGTTCGGACAGCGATTATCTGAATACAAATTATGATTCGATGTGATTCTTGGATCTAAAACGCGTTCAAAGTATGAAAAAGACGTAAAGTTTTCTTGATAGATAATCCAAAGTAAAACCATCATGTTAATATTTTTACACGCATCGGATTTTAACAACGTACAATGATGTATGTCCTTGTTTTACTTTCATTTAATATGCATCCAAGCAGAGAGCCTAAAAGCGAATCTTTGTGAAAACTGCTTTAAAGTAAAGCTGAATATGTTGATGCGAAACTTAATTGTGTATTTTTCCTTCCAGTCTTAACTCATCTTCAAATACATTAACCTGTCAATCTTTCTTTCGAAGTATCAGCCATGACGCTTAAATTCCCTGGGATAGTCTGAAATAACAGTAATTTTTTTTTCAAAATATTTTTACTGAATCTGATATTTTTGTGGGCCACATGTTGAAGGCTCCTAATTTATATTATTCGAATTAATAAGTACGTAGGGTAAACCAACCAGTGAACGAACACTATCCAGTGAAGGAACATTTCATATATATTGATTAAAAATAAGAATTTGAAAGTCTTTCTTTAGATAGATCGGTAACAATAGCTTACTGCCAAACAATAGGAAGTCATCTAGCAATGTTTTGGATTACCTGGTCAAATAGACTTCTATGGAAAAAATTTTGAATTAGTTATTATCTCTGCAACACCTTGTTTCTTTGAAAAAATTAAAAGGTGAGTGTTTGTATTTATATGTTTGAAGTGGAATTAATTGCATGTAATAGTTTTATTTTTTTCACTGTGGAAAAGACAATTCAAAATATAGTTATTGAAGTTACGTTTTATTTTTTTTAAGCATCATAGCATAATTAAGTCCTGAGATAAAGGGGTTGTTTATTCACTGGATCACCAAACCATGAAAAACCAGTGAAGGAACAAGTGTTCCTTTACTGGTTTTTTTTCTCTAAGTAAATGAAAATAAAAGATAAACTTTAATTTTCTTGTACCTTAAGTGATGTTCCGCATCAAAAGTTTGTTAAAAATACGAAAAACAACTTCTAACCAGTGAGGGAGCATTCATGTTCCTTTACTGGGCATAGATTTCCCAGTGAATGAGCAGTATGTGTTAATATGTTGACACTTTAATTTTCAATTCATGATTACAAAAGAAAGTTAACATTTTCCAAGTATTTGTATGTTATAATTTCAAGAATAGGCTTTTTTTAATATTTATATGGCTTATAAATTCATAAAGAGCATTAAAAAATAACCAAAATTAAGTGTTCCTTTACTGGGTGTTCATTCACTGGTAAGAGCTGTTCCTTCACTTGGTCTTCTTACTACTTGTTATTTGAACCCACACTCGAATAAGGCAAGATCAATTAAGTTCTCTACAATTTTTTTACCTAATTTGCA
>NC_092209.1:6647267-6656667 GCF_043381705.1 Parasteatoda tepidariorum
TTAGTTATTGTTGTTTATTTAGTTGTATTTAGTTTCAATAACTTTTCTTTATAATGCAATAAAATCTGGCGAGCAGCTATTTAAACGATCGAACACTTCGTTTGTTTATTTGTGGCTTGAAGTTAGGCTCGCAGAAAATGCCGTTCATGGGTTAAATTTAGTAGGAACAACACAACCTGTGACGTAGGCTATATTATACCCAATTGTGTGGAGCTGATGGATAGGTAAAATACCAATTTTTTTATTATCTATGTTGCCGTGAATGACCGAAATCAAGAGAATGTCGACTTTCACCGGTGAATGTCAACAGCCACATTGGTGAATGTCCGAAATATTTGTTATATCCCATTTGATATTAATTCATTCGATATTTTAATATCCGCTGAGGATAGATTAGGAGAAACATCAGTGTTCGGAATACCGGTTAAATGCATAATGGGCAGTGGCACTTGACCTTAAAAAACATCGATGTAGGGCATACCGGGAAAATGTATACCAATGTAAACACTTTAATAAACCTAGCACATATTTCGAACATTTACCAAAGCGACTATGTGACATTCACCGATGAAAGTCGACATTCCTTTGATTTCGGTCATTCACAGAAACATATCTATCACTGAACAAAACTGCAAAGTGGGGGGGGGGTTGAAATGTCTGACTCCGAGCTATTTTGAGACTTCGACTGATTCTCTATTAAAAATTTCACTGAATCTACGAGAAATATATTTTTTTATAACCGTCGATAGTGTGACGCTTATCGTCACTTAATTTAGAATCACAATAAAACATTTAAAATAGATTTATTGTAAATTGCAAAATAATTGATTAGATTTAAAATACTGTGGAAACTTCCACTAGTACATAGAACCTTTTAGCAAATGCAAATAAATACTCTTGATTAAAGTTAAGAAAAACGTGTCGAAAAGGGTTAATCACAAGTCTATAGTTCAAGTTTGATCTCTTATGTGACCTTTCCAGAATTTAGTAATAGTTTTATCGAGCAAAAAGTTTAGTATAAAAGATCAAAAAAAAAGACAACAAACGAGAGAGTAGAACCGAGTCATTAGAGGTTCACCAATTTCCACTATGAACATTAGTATGGGTAAGTTCTCTCCATGCCAATTAGTTTATTTGTTACTAATCAAAGCCTTTTAATTAATTTAATTTGTTATTTAAATTTGTATTTGATTAAAGCATTACTTGTTTAAGTATTTTAAATAGTTAAAGTATGTAAATTAATTCGACAATAAAACGATCACTGGTTAAAGTGATAAGTAGTAGTTTGTGTCTTTAAACCACCGTAACATTAGACAGCCGACCCAATTTTTGAGTTTACGACTACTAATGTTTAACGCCTTAGCCTTGTCATTTTGAACCCAATCCTGAAGACAAGGGAACTCCTGGATCAAGTATTAGGAGAAATTTGACTTCATGGAGGAGTTTTTGTTGTAACTAACCCGCATTTGCGGTACATGGAGAGGAAAATCACGAAAACCTCCCACGGGTAGCCTGACGGCACGGGGACTCTAACCCGAGATCCGTCTACCACTGAAAATATTTTACGTCAGCACTGTGGTCGGTGCAAGCTGGATGCGAAATTGGTATCTTCCAGCCACCACTGGGATTCGAACCCGGGCACCTCGTTCGAAGGTGAAAGCTCAATCCCCTGAGCCATCGCGCCTCGTTCACTATTGATTATGAACTTTATTTTTAGAAGTAGAGAATCGGGATTCCAATTTATATATGATTTAAGATTCTACAGCCGAATAGAATTTGGTTACAGCAGCTGCGTTAAAATTTATCTTTAAGTGAAAGCAAGATATTTTGACCTCTTATCTGGAATTTGCTTTAAAACATCACCAACATGCGAAAGTATATCTTATGATGAAGATAAGATGTTTACGAAGATAATGAAGAATTACAATTGTCTATGATAAAGCTATATGAAATACAACCCAAATTGCACCATTATTCAATGCATGACGTCCTCGTATCTTTTAAGGCAACGCTTTAATGAAATGAAGCATCACTTCATTTGATGACAAATGATTACTTTGACCGGGTTAGGTAACTTTAGCTATGTCTAAAAAAATGTTTGGGCGCAAGTTGTATTCACCATTAAAATCTATTTATTCTAAATTGTTTTCTGCAAATCACATAACATTAATGATATAAATACCCATACTTGGATTTGAAGACGAAGTTCGATTGATGACTGAGTGCATATTTATAGCTAAAGTGGTAGGTAAAAGAAAGAAATATCCACTTTATGTGCAAACATCTACCTAAAGTTTCTCCCTTAGACTTTTCTTATTATTTATTTATTTATATTTTTTTATGGCTGGGCATTATTGAATTAACTTCTTAGAAACATTTGAGGGTATTTTTTTCAGGATATTTCTGAAGAAATAAAAGAAGCTGTTTTTCGAAGAATGTGAAATAATACTTTTTCGCGAATAATAGACTATTTTTAAAACTGCTACTCATGACTGTTAAGTTAAGTTTAGCATATCTAAAGCCAACTACGCTTATTTTGAAAATGGCGCAAAACCTTAATAACCCACAGTTTTGAGAAAATAAAAAGCATTTATGGTGCAATTTTTTAATATTTAAAGACCAATGCTGCATTACCTGGACTCGTAAAAATGAGCAAAATCTGAAAATACGGCAGTGGTTTTGATAATTTTCATTTGGGTGAAAAAATGTAAATAAATTTCTAAAAAAGTTTGATAGCTTTTAAAATATTCAAGTTATTTGTCTGTTCTATTCTAAAGCCCAGATATTTCTTCATGGCAAGATTATATATGTAGTTTAAAATCATCACCATGTTCCAAGCATAAGGCACCAAGTATAATGCAGAGTTTCGAAAAACAGCGTTAAGTAATTTTATAAAATATAGTTCAATACTTATAAAATATGTTTTTTTTTTAGTTTAAGAGGTTGCCAATATAAGAAAATTACCAATTGATTTTAATATTTTGGTATTTTACTGCTTTTTTTTTTTGTATAATAGCACTTTTCGCCGTAGCTAAATTACAGTAAATTACGTAGCTAATTCTTAGGCATGCTAAATTTTATACAGGCTTAACCTGTTTTGCCTCGAATTTATATATTGAAATGATACAAAAGATGGTTTTATGGAAAAAGTGGTATAATATATTACCGAAATTAATTGGTTTTTCTACTGTTAGGGCAACCAAAAAGTCATTGATAGATCAAAAAATACTTGCTCCTTATAATTCTAGATCTAATCAGAAATAACTAAATCATTGTGGTATCTGAGAATCTTTCAATTCACCCAGATAAATGAAAATGCTGAAAAAAGTTTCCCACCACAATGAATGTCTTTGAAAAAAGGAACTGTCCTAAATATATGAAGCTGGGCGTTAGCCGGTTAATTGGATACAGCCTAAGATGTATAAGGAAAAAAAGCTAGATTTTCGTTAGCTACTGATTTAAAGAAACTTCCTTATAATTCTTCTAATAAATAATTCTTCTAACATGCCAATTACCACTTATTATTTAAAAAAAAGTCTTGACAGGTTTTATTGAAACTGATTTTCTGAAATCTGACATTATACATATCATTCTAGCTTGGGAACAAATTTTTTGTTGCATTTATGTAAGTACTTGATCTTACCTAATTGTGTAGTGAGGATTTCAAATCTAAAATTAGTTTTGTTCTGAAACCTGCAGAGTTATCTCAAAATGGTGTATTTTAGTTTTTTTTCTGAATGTACAAGTATATAAATAAACGTATAAATTTATATTTATATGCATGCACTTGTCAGTTCTTTTGAAAATAACACTGAAGGAAAAAGAACATATGAACTTAAAACATCATATAAACTAAAATGTATTATCTCCTTCTTCCTACCACTTTCTACGTAGCAGAGAAGTTGGGACACTGTTAATATTCACTCGAGTGAGCTTGAAAAAATCCTGTTTAAGAATATATTATTAAATTGCATTAAATAATAGATTATAGATAGAAATCGAAAGCAAATTTAAAAGAAAAAACCTGCCCCCCTGTATTGTTAGTTATGTGTATCACTTTACCAAAGAATGTAGAAAGGAGAAAAAATCCAGCTCTTAGAATACGCAACTAACAATAGGAACTGTTCGGTTCGGTATGCTATCCCAGAAAAACAACTTATAGGGTGAGCAGCATACTCAGATTTAACAGAGCATCATATGTACTAAGAACCAGAGCACAAGAAGCAAAGTGACTGTCAGGAGGTATAGTGTGTCTAAGCTATGAACTCCTCCCGCTACAATGTCTGAGGCCGTTTGATGCTATGGAAACAAGAATGGCCCATTTTAGGAAGGGTAGCTTTACTCTAGGACTAACACAATAGACCGAAGAAAGAGATTGCCTTCTTCTCGCCAACCCGAGTCGAAACATCCCGCACCCCTACTTTAAATAATCATGCCTCGTTACCATAGTCACCGCCACAGATCCAAACGAATGTCTGGGGGAGTTCTTATTTTAGACAAACTGTACGTCACCTGTGAACCGGTTGTTTGATAACTCTAATTGTATGATTGGGAGGCTATAACTCGCACCACCATTTTAGTCTTTCCTTCTTTGTCAAAATGTATTTAGCAGATTTAATCAACATGAAATTAATGTATTCTCAAAGGAATATCTTTATTAACAGTACCGTTTATCAAAAGTGTAAAATGCAGAACAAAACTATTAAATAAAAAAGAGAAAACTTTTCCTCTTCTCCCCAGTACTGGTTGGGGGGAGAGGAGGGTAGAAACCAATTTCAAGAACTTCTGCTCCGTGCCCTAAATGTTGTTTTTTCTGTATACACAGGGATCACACTAAACCTTGGAGGACTGGTTTACATTATGGCTATGGAAGCTAGCATTCTTCCCCTATCTATATTCTTTAGCTAAAGTATCTGTCTTCCCAATAAAAACAAAACAAATATTACCACTATTAATTTTCGAATTCTTCTGTAATTGTTTCTTACCTCAGAATCCAATCCAAAGAAGAGAAAAGCGAGAAAGAATAAAACACCCCAACAGGATGGGAGAGGCATTGTACCTATCACAATAGAATAAATCACATACACGTTGCCCGGATCTAGAAAAAAAAAAGAGAACAACTCATTTCAACTAATTTTTAAACATTTATGTGTCCTGCAGTGGACTGATCTTAAAGACATGGCTCCCAGTAGAACAACGAAGTCAGCATCACTGGCTGCGGTCAGTGTGCGGGTGGGTAATGACTTTGATCAGCCTACGTAGGGACCGAGGGTCCGGTCCTTTCTACCGTAAAGTGCTCGACTTCGAGAGCAGGTCTTCGGGCAACCAAAGCAGGGAAGCCATCCTCTCTGCAGAGAATCAAAATTGCGGTGGCATGTCTTCGGATCGTAATCAGGGATGTTTCCCAGACCGTCGTCAATAACCCATTGTGCAGGCTCTTGTATGACGTAAATAAAATACCTACATTAAACATTGATATGTAAAAATGCAGTATACCCAAAAAGACATGGCTTAATAACTTTTGATCTAAGGCTTTTCACATACTTGGACTGAAGTTCGAATACCTAACGTTAAATATGCTAATTGAATAATGAGGTAGGAAGGTACTTTATTTACGTTGCACTTCAGTTGCACAATGGGCTATTGGCAACTGTCAGAGAAACATTCCTGATTATGATCCGAAGACATGCCACCGCAATTTTGATCCTCCGCAGAGGGGATGGCTTTCCTGTTTTGGTTGCCCGAAGACCTGCCCTCGAAGTCGAGCACTTTACGGTAGAACAGTTTAACGAGGACCGCAGCCAGTGAGGCTTGACTTCGATGTTCTACTGGGAACCATTTCTTTCGGTCAGTCCATCACGAGACAATTAATTAGTGGAGGCAACATTTTAAAAAACGAAATCAGACACAAAAGCATTAAAAATTGAGAAACAGAATATGAAATAACAAAAGAGTTGAAATTAAGGGACCGAAACTTTCCGCCCCTCTTCAACGTAAACTTTTTAGACAATATTTTCCAGTGTTCCATATTTCGGAGAAGAAGAATTCAAATTCGTCGAAAAAAGTTTTTTCAAAAGAAAGTATGTTTTTGTACATTATTTCTATTCTATATATTTTCTATCTAGTTTTCTTTTTCGAAACTTAAAATACTTCCTGCACCAACAATTTAGCATATTTAGGGTAAAGTATTCAAACCGTTAGGATTGAGACTCAATACGTAAGAATCTGATTTTTGTTTTAAAAATATTTATTCATTTTTTTTGCACCCTGTATAATAGGTTAATACTTGCAACCGACAAAACAACCGGCGTGTATACTCAGAAAAATACATTTTGAATCTATCAGAACTGAACGTCCTCTCGTCCATTATGAGAAGTTTGATGAGAGGAACATCAGTTCAAGCGCTGTCCGCGTCATCTTACTAGGATAAAAATTAAGTGGCGTTCCTACTATGGTCCTAAATAGATAGAGCCCTAAAAACGGGGCTAGAGGCTTGGCTATGGTTGAGAGGTTGGGTGGATGCGTACAGCTGTAACTATAGCACTAGTACGAGTGAATTCTGAAATATGATATCTTCAAACCAATTTGACTTTTCTTTTTATAATTTTATTCTACTGCAATTAAATTTGGTAGAAATCATCACTATTTTTAAAATTATTTTTTCAGCTTTCAAAGTTTTTCTGAGGAAAAAAAAACGAAATTACATTCCAAATCTAAATGTTTCGAAACAGATCCGGACCAAATTATTTCCGATAATCGAACTTCTTCGGCATTCATATTTAAAGTGAATAAGTAGTTAGCTAAAACACTTTTCTTTTTAAGAATTTTTTATGAATTTATTAACGATTAATAATCTGTCTAAAAACTTACAGCTCTAAAATAGGGTACTTGCATTCCAAGAAAAAGGAGACTACCAATACCCACACATGTGACCGTTGACGTCAGCACCAACTAAACTTTATTAGCAATATGGAGTATTAAAGTTGAGTTAAGTTTCTCTACATAACTTGAAATGTTAATGGGAGTGAAGTTCATTAAATACTCATCGAATGAGTTGAAATATAATTCTCCCACGTCTTCTTCTTTTACTTAATTCAGATTTATTATTTGTTCATGTATTCTACTGTAAACATTATATATTTTTTTGTGTGTAACTGGCAACTTCAATGCATTGTAAGTTTGTTTATGTTGTACATGGCTTCGTGTCTGTCTTTGTGTAAATATATAGTGGTAGAATCGAAATCTCTGTGAAAGAATATAGACTATGTTACTTAAGAGATTTGGTACTTGACAGGCTTAGCTTACTCGAAATGGAATGGAAAGAACAGCTGCTAACGTAAACAAATGACGCTTTTCAACAACCCATCAGGATCGAGATACCCACACTACGTCACTTGCAAGTATCCCTTTCTTGATTTTGCTTCAAGTGACCCTAGCCGCAAGTCCCAGGTATACACGATCATGACACCACACTTGAATCGATGGAGAAAAGAGGCTTGTGAGCTAGCGAAAGCTCAGATCTAGATCCACAGGGCTCGCCAGCCAGCAACCCGGCGATGCAGCATTGCGAGACGACACACCCAGACCCATTGGACCAACGTCGAACTGGAAGACTAACGAACCATCTTTATTTATATATTTAGAAATTTTTGTTACAAAATTTCAAAATTCAATCATCTACTAAATCATAAAAATTTGATTATGACGTAAGATTAACTTATATGAAGTTATATTACCATCACTTAAGACTGTCCAAAAAGGTTTGTTCAATTTCGTAGATAGATGTCCAATCGTAGCGAAAGTGACACAGCCGACCAACAGTACTGTTGAAAGAGTTACAGCCGCTACTACTACAGTATCCCTATAACAAAACAGATAAAAATGTAACAGCTGATTTAATCTACATAAAATGCAAGGAACATTATACATACTACGCATTTAGTGTTAACAAGATCCAAAAAAAAGAGCGAACTAAATTTTGAAGAATACCAACTGCTTCGCTTTTCATTAAAAGATTTTACAAAGAATTTCGTTCACTTTCGCCAATGAAGGGAGGTTACTACCCTGGGGAGCTCTGCAAGCTTTTGACAGCCAGTTACTGTTTTTGGTGTGTTTTGAAGATATTTGGCTCACGACGTGATCATTGTGTTTATAGACTCTCTTAAGTAGCATTTATTGTATGTATTTGTAACCTGATTTATTATTTGTGCTTAAAAGAAGAATCGTTGCTTCAAGAGGTAAGAATTGTCATTTGAAAAAAAGAATCGTCATAAAACACTTCTTTCCTTGTTAACAATATACGACCAACTTCGTAATTCAAACGATAATTTGTAATATGAACTTAATCTCGCTGCTCGAACAACAACATGCTAACACAAACATATGATGATGCACGACTTGCACCAAAAACAAGCAGTAATAAACAAGTAAAAAGAGGTCGAATCAGAACTGCCAAAAGAAGCAAGTTCTTTCTACATCTAGCTACAATGTCACCATTTTTAGCACTACATCACTAAATAACTAAAACAAATTTTCACTTCAAACTCATCAGAATTACTTAATATATCACTAATATCGTATAAAATACAGCAGATTTGAGTTCAGAAATCATATAATTTACTTCTTTTACTAAAAATAAAATTAATCTGTTTGAAAATATCGCCACTCAGAATAATCCGAGATTGTTGTTGTTTATATTTATATTGAAAAAAAAAACTAATTGTAACTTTAAAAGCTTCTCTCAGAGCAGAGAAACTTGGTATAGCTGCGTTTTCACAAATTTACAGAAAAAATGCTTAAAATTAAGTTTTCTATGGACCGTTTGACACAGATGGAAAATCGGTGTTCCTTTTATAAACTTTTTTTCTGGCGTTCTAATTGCAAGCACAAATACATTTTAGTGTCTTTTAATTATAAAAAACAGTTAAATAGTGACTAAAAAATTGTTAGAATATCGGGATATCGGGGATTTTATATTTTGATACAAATTGTTACAATATTTGTACTGAAATATAAAATCCGAAAAAAGAAGTTGGAAAAAAAATCCAAATTTTTTGAGTTTATGACTACTAATAACAAGCTTAAGCCCGTCCCGCCCCCGTAAGGGGGCATCCGGGGGCACTCCGAAAGTTCGAAGTGAGCGTAACAGTTCAATTACATAAGCAAACATATTCAAATTTTTCAAATTAGACTTTTAACAAATAGGTAGAATATTAAATATGAAATCCAGAAAACAGTGCTACTTAGAAATAAACTAAATGCAAACAAACATTACAAAGAAAATAAACAGTAACAATCAGAAGAGATATTGATGTCGCATCTTCAGTAGGGGTGCAAAGTTAATAAAAGGAAACAATTTCACATGGAAAATATAGGATGTTTGTAACTCAGAATATAATTA